>NC_056746.1:460739590-460787090 GCF_019279795.1 Protopterus annectens
GCTCCATTTAATGTTAAGATTCCCTGTTCTCTTTTTCTTTAGCTGCTGGTGGTGAGAACATGTGCATTGTAGATGGCCTTGTTTTACTTTCTGACTTGTTTAACAAGGAATCATTTTTGCTGGTGCTTCAGCATTGTCAGACTGCAACTCATTTCTCTGTTTATAGTTTTCCTGAGAATTTCAGCCTCTTTTCTTGTGGCAGTTGAAGATAAAAGGAAATGCTGTAAATTCCTCTTTCTTACTTCTGTCAAAATTTCAGTGGAAGTGGGAAGGTTTGCAAACAGCTTTATAATTTAGTAATATTCCTGCTGGTTTATTTTAAATGTATGTTCTTAGCTGGGCTTCATTATTATTTTGCTTTGACTTTTATACAAGCCTTTTTAACTATCATACTGAAAAAAAAATCAAATGCCTTGCAATGTGAGGCAAAATCAGTCAATAAAATGATTATATTGAGCCAGTAAAACTGTGAAGTTAGTTATCAGTGCCCAGACTCAAATTCTTTTAGCTCTTTAAATATTGCATGAGCGGTTTTGAGTGGAACTTGTACTAAAGGAGATAAAACTACTGACACACTAGGGCTGCATTGAAAGTTATGTATTGTTTAGCTTATGTGCAATGAAGATCAATATTAAATAATTTTATTTTTAGACTGCAAAAGGAAATAGTGGGAAAAGTGGTAATCTGTATGGCACCTAATGTAGAATATATGTTGGGATATATTAAATAACATTACAGGTTTGTGAGAAAATCCTCAAACCAATAACCCTTGGTTCACTTTTTCCTTGTTGTGCAGAAAGCAAACACCATACTACACAGAGACTGTATTGCTATTTTCCTTCTAAGAGAAGTGTACCTTAGTTTGTTATGTATACACAGACACATTAGCATTGTTTGTGTGTGTGTGTGTGTGTGTGTGTGTGTGTGTGTGTGTGTGTGTGTGTGTGTGTGTGTGTGTACGTGTGCGTGTGGGGGTGATGAAGCATTCTTTAGATTTAGTTTCTGTAGTCACCAATTGATATTGTGTGATCTCGAAGTTAGCAAGGGGTAGGGGGCTAGGGATGCAGGGGGGCTTTCCCCCCATGCAACTTTTTTATATTTTTTTGTGCATGCACCAAGGTTACTGCTTGGCACATGTGTACCGCTGTGCCAATGTTTTATGCACAAAGTTGAGAGTGTCGACATTTGGGTATGTTGAATATTTTAGGCTGCCCCATATATATATAACTACTGTCATAGGAGACTTCAGTGTACAACACACAGATGATCCACTCACCAGACTGACAAGGAGAATCTAACAGTTAGTTGCTTGTCTGGAGCCAGGATCCAACAAGTTACAGAATGGCCTGGAGTTTATCCAAGTACAAATCGGCATAGACAAAGTCCCATACTGTATCCTGGTACTCCCAACATGGGGGACCAGTCAGATCCTCACTGGTGAGGTCAGTCCACAAAGTTATCTCTTTCATAATAAAAATCAACCTGGTAACCCCAGCAAACCCTGCAACATTTAGGGACTATTCCAAAGTAAACTACATAATATTAAGAGATAGTTTGTCAAAATGTAATGCACCACTTAACTCCCATTTTATAGCAACTTATGTGGAATTGTTCACAGAGACCCTGTGCAAGCATATAAATGGCTGTATAGAGGCTGCCGTACCTACTACAAATAAGATCAAAATAAACTCTAAAAACAAAACAAACTGGTGGAATCCTAATGTTAATAGGGTATATAACAAAAGGAAAAACGACATGGCTAAAATCAAGAATAACAAATCCCATAATTATAAGAGCTCTCAAATTAAGCTAAACATTAAACTAAGAGGATTAATCAGTCTAACAAAGCCAGTTACAATGTCAAGGTAAGCTCGGAGGCTAAAGACAGCCACAAGGCCTTCTACAGCTATGTTTGAAACCTGAAAGCCGGTACACAGCAGTGTGCCAAACTGGTGGTCAGTGGTCCCGCCTTCACTGAGCAGAGTGACACAGCAAATCTGCTGGTTGGCAAATTCAACTCAAACTTCAAGAGACTGGTTCCTGCAATAGCATTGTACCCCTGTCAACAAATCTGAACAAATAAATAAAAATAATTTGCACTAGCTGATTGAGGTTGTTAACTTACTTGCTTCTTTGCCTTTTTATTGTGGAGGAAAATTAGCAGTAATTATTTTATGAAAAATCTACTGCTAGAATTTAATAACCAATTGTTTGACATTTTCAAAAATGTTTCATTATATGAACATTGCTAAGACAGTGGCAGTTACAGCAAGGCAAAAAGATAATAACTGTATAAATAAATAAAAAAAGAAATACTTTACGGAAAACGTGGTTATATTCCCGATCGGTAATGATGTCTCTGTACTTCATTAACATTCTTTAAATTACATAAGTAGCATTTCCACAACGTTTCTAATAAATTTATGGATTACTGCTCAATGTCACAAGTCACCACAACAGGAGATATGTATTATATGGGTAACAGCACACCCCAAAAGCTTTTTGCCTTTGTGGTACAATGGAATAGCATCATGCTTTATGTAATATAAAGGACAAGACCAAATGCCAACTACTTCCACGTACAAGATGTACTAATATACCACAGCAATTCAGCCAATAAATTACCTCTACATGTTTATTAACAGTTTATTAACCATATTCGTAAAACAGGAGGGAGAAATGCTGTATTTTAAAACCTAATTTCCTTTTCCTTCTAATAAATAAATGTAGCATCTGTAAAATAAAGTTATTAAGTATTCAGCTTAACTATTATTTTAAGTCTTGTTTTTTCTTAACTTTCAAACTGCTTTGCTTATTAAACTTTAGAACATTTACAAAAATACTTTCATTCCAACAGAAGTATAAATAGCTTTGAAGAAATAATTGGGCATTATGCTCAAAGAAGTTTTGAGCATTCTGATATTACTTACAGTGGCTCTTGCAAATGTTAAATTAAAGAAGTAGGACACCATACTTTATTCTAACTAAAAAATGTAGAGTTCTAAAGTGCTGTCTTTCTACCTCTGTGTGCTTCTGTGATCAGTTGTGACACTTCTTTTGCACGACAGAGGTGATCTGTTTAGTACTCCGTATTGTGGTTACTTCTGCCACTCCTTTTGTTGTGTGAATAAGCCAGTAAAAGTTCTCAAGTGAGAGTATGTTTCTTACTAAAAGACACATTTAATCAGTGAATGTGGGGTAACATTATCTCACTAAATATATTAATTTCATCATTTTATGGAGGCAAAGTAGAAACAGAGTTATAAAGGTCATCACTACTTCTATTATCTTCAGGCATGACTCAAAATGGTTCATAGGTTCATAGGTAGGTACTAGACTATTGGCCCTAGGGCCTATATAAGCCTAGCCAAAAGGTACCCTGGCTTTCGCCACCCAAGAAAATTATTTTCCTGTGCCACTGTCGAGCAGAGCCACAGAAGTGATCCCGGGGTGAATTTCCTATCTCCCATCCAGTCATCAAGATTTTTCTTGAAGAGTGCTAATGAGGAGCTTTGTTTGCTATAGATAGGTAGCTTGTTCCAGAGTATGGGAAGTCTCTGGGACAGGAATCTATCCCTCCAGCATGTTCTGTTTATTGTGGTGACAAGGTTTAGGTCCCTAGAGCGTTTCTTATCTCATGAGGTAGGAAGTGAAAATAAGCCTGAAGGCAATATTTCCATTGCAGAACACAGCAATGATATCCCACAGAAACAGTTAATTGTTAATTAAAATATTTAACCCTGGCAGAGAAGAACTATCAGTCATACCAGTCAACTGTCCCTAATTTTCAGGGACATTCCTGATTTTGACTCAAATTTTAGCTCTGTTCCCCTTAGTCCGTACTAAAACTGGTCAATTTTGAAGAAAAGATGGTGTATTACACTTAATAAATAATGACAATAATTAGAGTTATATACTTCTTTTATTTCAGAACATGCATATTAATTCACATTCCCTTATTCTGTTAATATCTCATGTTAATAGTGTTAATATTTTAAAAGCATCCCTGATTGTCCCTGATTAAATAAATTGCATTATGCCCCAAGATAATTGTAATGTTAGGTTTCACCTCTGCAATCCTGCTGTAGCGGTGCCACTTATGGGGTCAAAGAGGACAGAAGTCTATGGATGGAAATATATGCAGTAGTGACTTCAGGCAGCAGTGGCACATATCGTGTATATTTGTGGCACTATCAGACCCTTATTGCCACTGAAGAAAAGTGAAGAATTAGGAATGGAGTATTTGAAAACAAGACTGGGACTGACAGAAGGCATGGGGATCAGGACTGAGATTTGGTCACAGATGGCACGTACTCTGGTGACATGCATAGTGGTCAGAAGCAAGAAGGACTAATGTCCTATCTGCCCGAGTTGATATTATCTTAAGTAGATGTTAAAAATTCCATGGCTTTTATCAGAAAAATGTAAAAGAATTTTCCCAGTGTTCTGGCCAAAATTTCTCCTCAGTTTTATAAATACCCCATGAGTTCACCCCTGAAAATATTCTGCTAGGAAATGTGAGACCAACTTGATCAATAAAAGTAAATAAGCAATACGAGTTAAATGACTGACATAGAAACAGCAGTTTTAGTTAAAAAGCTTGGCTCTGGCTTTTTGCACAATGCAGTCATATAAGGCATCAGCTGTATGTGGTACAGAAGAGAAAGGAAAGGCAATCAGCATTTGCAAAAAAAAAAAAAACAAACAAAACAAAATGACATGAGTAAACTGACTAGAAAGCAATGTTAGAGAAACTGTATGTGATGCTGATATTCCAGTCCAGAAAATGCCTCTGTGAGCTAGCCTTGACACTTTAACAGGGGTGTCATTTCACAAAGTCAGTTTATTCAAAAATGCCTTGTTGAAAGTATTCATCACATAATCAGGGTGCGCTACTTTTATTTCTGTTGCAGTTTCATTTCTTGGAATTCATCAAGTGCTCCTGAGCAATGCATCTGGTTGCAACTAATCTTTATTTATTTTTTTATTAGCTGTGTTCAGTTAATAATAATGAGAACAATCTTAAGTAACAGTTTATTTTGTTGAATGCTACTGTAGAAGAGAGTTTAGAACTGTTTGGAACATGCTGTGCAAGTGTTTTGCCAGGATGATTTCTTATGACTATTAACAATGACAAATCATTCTTTGTAGAGGGTCATTTCCTTTTGAATGTGCAGTATACTTAGAAACTGATTGAATTAGACCATAGCAAAAGAAGAGGACATTTAATGTGACTCAGGGCATAATAAAGTTTGGAAAATTTTACATATCAGCTATCACTAGTGCTTGACAGATGATTCTGTAAGCTAATCTCTGCTGAGGTGCAGTGTTTTCGTTTATTCAAGATCTTTATGAAGCATTACTAGCTGTGCTTGGATCTTTGTCATGTATTGTACCTCCCCCCGTGTCTTTTTTATCTGTCATGTGACATTCTGAGCGACGATAAGCACAATAATCATGCAAACCAAGAACAACTTAGTATGATAATATGCAAAACTAGCATGTATGCTCCTTTACTGCTTACTAATGTATGTAAAGGGAGTGAGCTGGAATGAATATAATGTTTTAATCACTAAAGTTCCGAAATGTGTTTAAAAATATGGACAATGATGGGTTTTTCAGAATGATATGCATACATAAGAGTATTTCTTTCATTGTGTACTATTATGCATGCGAGTATTTATTCTGTTGTAAAGTATTAAGTGTTGCAGTATATACAACCAGTAATTTTCATTGGTTCTGCAGCATTTATAGACAAGTGAAAGTTAAAAAGCACACTGTTGTCAATTCTTTTTGTAATTCCTTATGTGATCATACCTTTCATTTTTTTCACTTTTAATACTAGCTAGTTTTCTTCCGTACTTTCTTTCAATATATGTGATAACAAACTTTTAGTAAAGAGTTGTCCTAGGCAACTAAGTATACACCTGGACTTACAAATGTGGCATGTTTTTTACAGCACACAGAGCTTTAACATAGCCGTGGTACCTTGACCATATTTGAGTGATTTTCTGGGAAGCCATTAATGTTCAAGGTGAACAGTAGCTGTTCTGTTGTTGAACCCTCAGAATATAACCCATAAAGCGTATCAGACAGATACTTTCCCCCCCTTTTTTGCTGACTGTCTTTCATTTGTTAATGAGACAATCCAGTAACATGCTCAGTTTCATCGACTGTGTCTGTATAACTACCCCTAAACCACCTTACTTATGAGTGATAAATATAACCTTATCCCTTGCCCCTGTCCCTACCCCCAACTGTACTCTTTACATTTGAAAACCCATTTGCCTAACAGCGTCAGTACACTTGACAAAAGGAAACATGCAACCATACGCAGCACACATGCAGAATATAAAACTATCCTCTCACTCAGCCCTTACTCTTACCTGCAAACACAATCCCACCCCTAACTCTGACCCACTTACCTATCTTGAGAAAATGAGCTGTTGGTAAAATGAATGTTCAGTAAAATAACACCATGGTTCATTTTGTCAGCTAGACAACCTGTCAACAAAGTGAACTGTAGCCCAGCAATATCTATCACCTTCAACATTTCCATTGGGGCCTCATCCATTCCTGCAGCCTTGCCACAGATAAACTGTTTAATTATTAAAGTAATCTCTTATGCAGAAAATGGAACCAATCCTCCTCATCTTGTTTTAGCACTGCGTCTTTTCATGAAAGCATGTTCCCCAGGTTCAAGACTTGCTGTGAGTGTTCTGTCCACATCCCAATATTGCACCTAGTTATTGAGGTCAGTGTTTCTCCTACCTTACTGAGAACAGTCTAGGTAATGTCCGGGCAATTGAGTTATTGGAATGAGTGCCAGAATATGCTTAATTTTTATGGCCTTTCCAAACTGTTGCAAAAACAGAGTCTTAACTTAAGTGGCTGCTACAAATTTGCTGGCTTCTTCTCCTGTTAGCACTTATTTGTCTGGTCAGGATACCACCCTTACCAACTAGCATTTCAAGTTAGCCTTTTTTTAATATGACAGTTTTCTTCACAGCTGTTTGTCAGCTAGTGGACCCCTAGATTAAGGCTATTGCAAGTAGCAGCCACATTTCAGCCACAGCTTCTTGCCACTGCCGCATCTACAGTGTCAAACAGGATCCATTTGTAATCCACATGAGCAGCCTTCTTGATGTACAGAAGAAGCTCTTCTATTCGAAATGATCTCTCACCAAAGAATTTGCCAGGCATTCTGAGGACAATCTCATTACATGGTTTGGTTTCCAGGTCTAACTGCCATTCCTGCTGTCTGATCCAGTCTGCCTTCAAGTGATGCAACACCTGTCTTCACCTGATTGTTTATAGTGTTGAATCTCACATTTGATGAAATGAGCGCAAAGTCAATTATCAACCCATCAATCCAGGTACCAAGTAAACTTGTGATGGGCCTTATTTCAAACATAGTGTTTATTATGTGTACTCTATCACCATATAAATCTATTAGCAATTCACTACTAGGATTAGATCAGGCAAGCCATTTCTCCGAATCACTCCCATCAGCTGTCTTCATTAGCCCCCACAAGATTACTGGATTCCACAAGAAAACTACATAGTCACTAGGTGGTACATGTGAACTATTACACCCTTGGTCTCCAAAGTGGTTCTTTACTCTAAAGAGTTATTAGGTGCTCATACACAAACACCACACAGTTTTCCTTTCTGCAGCTTGCATTCACTTTGGGGTGACCATCTCATTTACTGGCAAAATCACAGGAGATTATGACACCCTCACAACTACCCAGCATTTCTTCAAAGTGGCTACTCCAGAACTAGAAAGAAAGCACATCAATCAAGAAGTCACTGATTTATTAAATATGATAAGTATTAATTGATCACTAACTGTCATGCGACTTTATATGGAAGCATAGCTGACATTTTGGGTTATTGTTTATCTTCTTTCTCTCTTTTGTCTGGTTAGCATTTTTTTAGGTTTAACTTGAACATTCAGCACTTCTGGTTATATTGTACTAAATAACCTTTCCATTAAACTGGGTCCATTGCATCCTTATTACCTTGTAATTAATAACTATATGGAAATAAATGGTTTTCTTGTTCATTACCCTAATGCCTGCCAATTCGTATATTCTATCTTCATTTCTTTTTTGCATGCAGCAAATACTTCTTTTTTTTCCTCTTATCACTGGGTTTAAGATATTTGCCTGCTATATATTTTGCTTTATTTTATTTTTTTTTTTTAGTTTCCCACACAACCAAGCTTTGACATATTTTATATTGTACTTAGGATCATAGGCTCATAGGAGGTTACTAGGCTAATGGCCCTGGGGCCCTTGCAAGCATAGCTAAGAGTTTATCAGGTCTACTTTATGCGCTCAAAGTCCGAGAAGATCAAATACGATATTCTCGACACGAGTTCACCGAAGGTGCAAAACATCGAAAATGTAAATGGAAATCTCTGTAGGTGGAGATTTCCATTTACTTTAATGTAGTGCGATCTCGGAGTTGGTATATTTAAGTAGTGGGGGATGTGGGGTGCAGGGGGGGGGGTTTGCCTACACTAGTTTAAATTCTTTTTTTGTTATTTTTTTTTTTTTTTGGAATTTGATTGTTTAATAGTTCGATGCATATGGTTCGATCCATATGCATTTGAGCTATTAAACTTTCGAGGTCCTAAAGTAGACTTGAGTTTATCCCCAAAAAGAAACCTCAGTCAGCACCTGTCACCCCTGTCAAGGAGGGACACAGGTGGAGTCCCTGGGACAAATTTGTGGTTTCTCATCCACTCATCAAGGTGGTGCTTGAAGAGGGTCAGCAAGGTACTCTGTTTGATGTATATGGGAAGTCTATTCCAGACACGGGGCAGCCTCTGGGAGACAAACCTGTCTCTCCAGCAGGTTTTGTTGATGTCGCATATTAGATATAGGCCTTTTGAGCAGGTAATGCACAAGGAGTTAGACTTATGGATATGTAGCATCTCTAGTAGGGCAGGGTCAGAGATTGCCTTGTAGGCGAGACACAGATCACCTCTGAGCAACCTGTATGATACCGAGTAGAGTGGTAGTGATTTGAGCCTGTCCACATAGGTGTTGGAGGCCATGGATTCTCATTGTGAGGTATTTCTGTGGCCTTTTCAGTTGGTGCAGATGTTTGGAGAGGTACATACCAAATGGGGCATTATACTCAATTATTAGTGTAATGAGGGAGGAGTATAAAGAGGTAATAACCTCCTTTCTTTCTGGATGCAATCCCTTTACTTATGAGATGAACCAAGTAAAAGGATTTTCTGCCACTACATTTTGGCCGAATGTGAGATTGTTATCAACCTTAGAGATTCTTCATCTTCTGCTTTGGTGTAATTATTTCTGGAATCCTTAATTTTCTAAATATTCCACCCATTATTCTTGGATCAGTATCATTTCAACTTTGTCGACCATCCATCTGTCCTTTATTTTTTATACTTTCTTATTACTTCCTTAAATATAAGATTTATGTATGTGTGTATTTATGTATGTATTTATTTATTTTGGGCTACCTAGTCATTTTTTTTGTAGATATTTCTAAGGACTCTCCTGAAAAAAAACTTTCAATGTTTCTTCTCACACAACTTGCGGATTGATAGATTGTTACATTTCTTCGATAAATTTAACTGCTTATGAGTAAGCATTGGTTCAGAATTTACAGCGCTGTCATTTTTTTTCTTTTTATGTGTGTACATCAACTTTACAGTTTTAGTTGCTTGCACAAGACAATGTATGCTCCAGTTTTGTTTAAAAGTCTGCATTAGGGATGCAGCACTGTGTCAGCTAACACAAAATTGGGAAACATAATGATAAATATCAATAACATATGGAGCCTATGCTTGAAAGTGTATCATTTAATCTAATGCTGCACTTGTCCTTTATACAACTACTGAAAACCTAATGTTTGTCTGACTGATACAGTTTAAGAAGTTAGAGAACAGGTTAAAATGTGCTCTTCATAATTAATTTCAACATTAACTATAGCCATTTGACTTTATTTTTGCTCAGACTAGCAGTTTATTAATCATGCTCATGTCACTAACTATATAATACCATTGGACTGTTAGGGCCATTACCAAACTGTTAAAACTAAATCGATCACAGGAGTCTGCTGCATTATCCACATTTTGTTTTTTACTAGTGCTAAATTATCCAGAACATTCAATATATGAAAGTTAGTATGTACATGTGTTTTGCTAAAAGTTTACTCAAAATGTCCTGCTGTCCCATCCTGGAAGGACAATGTGCCACTGGTTACAACAATGCTGACCCCTATCAGCAACCAGGGAAATAGCAGCCTGGAGGATTAAAAAATAAACATGACACCTGATATCCTGTTGGTAAGGCATGTACAGGAACATGGACACATCACCAAGAAGTGGATATTGCATGGAGAAAAGAAACCATAGAATAATGCACATCTCAAATAATGACTTTCTTCATTTTTTTTTTTTTTTTTTTTTTTTTGTGGATGACAGCAGAGTGAAGGGAAAAAAAGAAGACTTGGGAATCAAACTGTATTGAAGTACACTATTAGCACCGATTACTGGTGATTAGTTCTGTAAGAAAAGAGTAAAGCAGCTCAAAATGTAAATAGACCTTTCATGCCTGCAGGTCAGTAAAAACTCTCTTAACACCAACCATTCTCTTTTAACAATGAGTTACTGCATAAGCTGCCCTGAAGAAAGTTTCTGCGTTACTACCAGTAAATGATTAAGCATTTTAAATGCAATCAAGATGGCTGCCTATACAACATGAAGTCATGACTGGACTATAAACAGCAGATTTACTACCTGATCTTAGAAACAGAAGTGTGACAGTATTTCAAAGGAAAGTCACCCTATGTAATAACTACAAAAGTGAGTTGCACATTATTGAATGATATATTTCACATTGATACTTGAGTTGTGTGGCTAAAAATGCCTGAATGAAAATGTTTTCTTTAATTCTCTATACAGTCTAGCATATTTGATGTTATTGGGAACGTCTTGATAATGCATTTTATTTTGTTGACCAAACATACCTTATTGCTTTAATTGTATTATTGTTCAAGAACCCCTGCTAATTGCAACTGGCACCTGTAACTACACCATTTTGTACAGATACTAGGTGCTGCAGTAGCGTTGTCACCTCACAGTAAGATGCTGTCCGGTTCGATTCTCAGCTAGAGCGTCTTCTGCATGGAGACATGCATGAATAGGCATACCTTCGTTGAAGGTTGTGCGTCAGGGCTGGTAACTTGGCATGTAAAAATCAACTACCAATCATTAGCGGACCGGAGTTCCACTGTGGCGACCCCTAACCAGGAAAAGCCGAAAGACACAACAACAACTAAAAACTTCAAGTTTATTAATATATATATATATATATATATATATATATATATATATATATATATATATATATATATATATATATATATATATACATATATACATATATATATATATATATATATATATATATATATATATATATATATATATGTGTATATATGAATATATATACATAAAATTGTACTGTGTAATTTTATTTCTAAGATCTATTAACTCTAATTTGAGAGTATAAGCATCATTCAGGTCTGGTGGATATTGAACTCTAAATCTTAATATCCATTTATTTTCTTGTCTTTCTGTAAAATTTTTCTTGTCCCCTCCTCTAAGATGTGTGGGAATGGAATGTAAAATTAAAAACTTAAACTTATAGGTTCATAGGTTTATAGGTATGTACTAAGCTATCGGCCAAAGGGCCTACGTAAGCCTAGCCAACAAGGTTCCCTGGCTTACACCACCCAAGAAAGTTATTTTCCTGTGCCACTGTCGAGCAGAGACACAGAAGTGATTCCCAGGATGTATTTCCTATTTCCCATCCACACATCAAGATTTTTCTTGAAGAGTGCTATTGAAGAACTTTGCTTGACATAGATGGGTAGCCTGTTCCAGAGTATGGGAAGTCTCTGGGACAGGAATCTATCCCTTCAACATGTCCTGTTTATTGTGATGACAAGGTTTAGGTCCCTAGAGCATGTAGCTCGGAGGGATTGGGATTTCTTTAGGTGTAGCATGTCCAACAGCTCTGGGTTTGACATAGCTTTATATGTTAGGCAGAGATCACCTCGGAGTAGGCGATATGCTATGGAGTAAAGCTGGAGTTTTTTGAGATGGTCAGTGTAAGGAATTTGTTAGAGGCCAGTAATCCTTTTTGTGAGGTACTTCTGTGGCCTTTCCAGCTGCTGGAGATGACTTGTGAGGTACTTTTGTGTTATCTGTACCTGCTATATGTTTATAAACGGAATCGGTGTCTATTTTCCTTCTTATGAATGAAAGATGGCTGCAAATTCTGTCTTTAAACCTTTGATTGGTCTTTCCTGTATAACATGCAGGTCATTTAGAGCATTTTGCCATGTCTGCTATACCTCTTGTGTTGCAGTTTCAATAAGCTTTCAAATACAAAATGGCATTCTTAATACTGACAGTGCTTTTTAATAACATTTTTTATGTGAAATGTATTACAATTGTAGATCAAAATGTACCTACATCCAACACCATTTTTGGTCTTTGATGTTTGATCATCCTTATTTTCTTCAGAAAAAATGGCTTAAATTTACTATTTCTTCTTCCAAAACTTTATTTTTAAACAGATTTCTTTCTTATAATATCATATATTACTAAAATCTAATGCCATTTGTTCTGAGTAGTCATAATACTGTACTGTGTATTAAGTCTACTGACTCTTGCCATTGACAAAACTTTTATAGAAAACTACATTTTTAAGAAAATATATTGGAATCGGGGAAAATTGCGTCAACCTCCTAACTATTCATCACAATTTTGGCATAAGGAGTGTAAATTATGCTGTCAAAAGATGAGTTAACTGAACACATCTTTATCGACACATAAATATTGACCACTGAAATTGCCGAATGGCCACTTCAGAGAATTTTTTCCTAGGGGGGGAAAAAATTGCTTGTCTGTCATCGGGAATTTGCCCTTTTCCCCACTGTAGACAATCCTGGAGTTGGTATATTTAGTTGGAGGGTGTAGGGGGCAAAGCCCCCCACTATGTAGGGTTTTGTAAGTTTGGTTTATGTGTCTTTGGCCAAGCGATTTTGTCCCCTGGGAAAAAATTTGCTGAAGTGGCTGTTCAGCAATTTCAGCGGTCAATATTTATGTGTCGATAAAGACGTGTTCGGTTAATTCATCTTTTGACAACATAATATAGACCCGGCATAAATAATCGCTGCTTGAGTACCTGTGACTATGCCTATGGCTAGATTTTAAATATTTGTAAAGAACCTGAATTTAGTTATAAAAAAAATGTTACACTAAAAAATAAATTGTGTTATAAAGGGCAAATTAAAACAAAAGATGTTACCAAGAAAAAAACAAAATAAATAAATAAATAAATAAATATATATATATATATATATATATATATATATATATATATATATATAGATAGATATAGATATATGGGTCTACCACATTTGGTCGAAATTCACTTGACTAAGCACACTTGACTGAAAGCTCACTTCACCAAAAACTCATTTGGTCAAAACTAATTTCGTCAAAAGTTATATATGGCCTTTTCCCCACTGGAGATAGAATATAAAGTAAGGGGGTGTGGGGGGCACAGCCCCCCACATTGAGGGGTGTGGGGGGAGTAGCCCCCCACCTGGTTTAAATGTTTTAAACCATAGACATGTATATTGACAATTGCAATGAACAATTCTTTCCAAAAGACAATATCAACTCAAACTATGTGGGGGGCTATGCCCCCCACATACCCCAATGTGGGAGGGCTGTGCCACCCACACCACCCCTTACTTTATATTCTAACTCCAGGATCACACTACAGTGGGGTAAAGGCCACATATAACTTTCGAATAAATGAGTTTCAACCAAATGAGTTTTCAGTGAAGTGAGCTTTCAGTCAAGTGTGCTTAGTGAAGTCAGTTTCGACCAAAAGTGCTTTCAACCAAAGTAGACCCATACTAGATAGTACAATTTATATATGTATATATTCCTATATATATATATATATATATATATATATATATATATATATATATATATACATATATGATATATGTTTTTAGTATCTGTACAAAATGCTATTTGTTTGAATGCAAACACATAGTATATGATTGTATATATATTTATACAGGTAGTTTTCTAAGTATATTTTAAAATACTTATGCATTAAAATATTTTAATTGTATAATGATTTAATTGATCATGTGGTTTGCACTAGCTGCCACAGTTTTATTTATGAAGATGAGTTTTTTACTTGCTTTTTATTCTGTTCCTTCATGCCTGCGGAAGCAGTTCTACTGCAAAGGTTTTTACTACCGGAATAAACAGATTTACTACTACTCGTGGCTCTGGTACGCTCTGTTTTTTGCTGTTGTTATTATGTTTGTGGCGAGGCCAGATTTGCTGCCAGTTTCTTTATCTTTGCTGTGGACTGAAACAACTGCATACAGCTTAGCACTTCAATACAAACTGGCCACATTTTCAGACCGCTTATCCAAAGAATGACTATAATGGAAAGATAAATTCAAACTCAGTGCAGCAAACACAGTCATAATAAGCTTTACACATCTTGTGAACCTTCCTGACTGCTCACCCTATCCGTTTGTCCTCCCATAACCACAACATTCTTCATCAGTTCAAATCACTGTCATCCTCTAGTCACCTCTTTCAAAATGAAAGACAAATGCAAGTTAAAAGATTTAAACCTTGATCAATAAGATGAATAACTTTCTGGCTGAACCATATGACATTCTTACCACAAAAATCCCAATTCGCCACAGTTTAGCAGTCCTAGAGATGATACGGCCCTTGTCATCCTGTGGTTGATAAAATACCTCATGGCATTAATGGCTGAGTTACTAAGTGCCCCTTTCCAATAAAGCCTCAGCATGATAGCCAACTAAGTCAAGCCACCAATGCTCCTGGAATTTTCTACTGCACCACCAACAAGTCCTTAATAATCCAAGATAACAACTTTGTTTTTGGGATCAGCCTCAAATCATTAACCCCTAGGTGAATCAAAGCAACCTTGACATTATCTAACCTTACAAAGCAACCCAGACATGATAACAACTGCTTCCATAACATACCTCATATACCCTTCCAGGTCACATCCCATGCAGATGTATTGACCTAAAAACCTTTCACGCTATCTGATTGAAGCTCTCATGGCCTCCCAAACAACAAAAGAGTAACTAATTATGAATATTTTGCCTGACTCTGCAAAAATAAAGAAAAAGACATCACCAACCAAATTTTGAACTACACCTTTTACCTTAATTAAAACTTATATTCTTCCACAGCCCTTCTACCATTCCTTTTAATAAACTCATTAGACTTACCTTTACTAGTAAAGTCTGATGTTCTCCCTCTATTTATTTTATTTTATTTTATTTATTTTTATTTTATTATATTTTTATTTTACATTTGTTTACTGGGAAAATCCAACTGGATGCAGGTCCTTTTTTCAGCTTTGGTCCAGAGAGAAAAGCTCCAGATACAAGGATATTGTTAACATAGGGTCTATATCATAAAAATGAACTCTTACCTTATCGAATCCCTAAACGTCGACCCGTCCTCATCGAACCGCAAAATCATTGATCGCTCTAAACTGTGAAATTCAAAACATCGAACTATCATACTTGTCCCACCCCACCGCCCACTACATACTACCTACACAAACACACTAAATAAACCACATACATACACTAACCAAATCCTTACATCTAACCCTAAGCTAAACCCTACTTCTAACCCTACACTAAATCTTACATATACCACCAAGTATGCACTTAACTTAACCCGCACCCTAACCCTAAGGGCCGTAACTATCGCACACTTACCTTAAACAGCTAAACCCAAACAAACTAAATAATCGACACACATACACTTAACAAAACCCTACACTAAATCTAACATACATTACCATCCATGCACTTGCCTTAACCTGCACCCTAACGCTAAGGTCCGTAACTATCGCACACTTACCTTACGGAGCTATACCGCAGAAGGCCAACCATGATGATTCAATGCTTCCGGTTTTTCCTCTTCTGGACGTTCGATGAATTCGTGTTTCAATAAGGACAGGTCGACGTTTACGGATTCGATAAGGTAAGCGTTCAACTTACTAATAGGGAACCTTAACATATACTAGTGTACATAAAGTACCAGTTACAGACAATTCAGTAGTTTAACAAACATACAGGATACCATTTTGATGGCAAAAAGTACAAAACATTTGAAGACAAACATTTAATTTCATTTAATGGAAAAAAAGTCCCATTATAGATCATAATGATACAGTTGCAGTTGAAATATTTGAGAGGGTTATACACACAAAGATGCAGTTGCTACACATGTTGAAATGATAAAAGGGTTATAGTCTTAACAGATGAAGTTACTAGAAATGATAAATGGGTTATAGTCTTGGATGAAGTTACCACATGTTGTTACATAAGATAAAAAGGGTAGTAGATTGTTTGGGGAAATCAGGAGGGCTTAGCCAGGGGAGTAACAAGTGCAAAGCCAGGTGTCCACTAGGTGTGATTTGAAGAGCTTTTTGAATTGTGAGATAGAGCTGTTAGTAGTTATTGGGGTTGCCAGTTTATTCCAAATTTTAGGAATATAGTTAGAGAAGAGAGATTTCCCAGCTGAGTTGCTGGCTTTGGTGGTATCTAGAAGGTGTTGATTACTGGAGCGAAGAGATTAGGCTGAGGTGTGTGGCTGAATGAGTTTTTGGAGAGAAGGGGTTTTATCAGTTTGGTGGAGAATTTTGTGGGCAAAGGCTAGTTGAATAAAGTGAAGTTGTGGGAATTCAAGCCTATTAAGCTGTTTTAGTGTTGTATAGTGATGCAAATCTTGCTATTTTATTATTGCAAGATTCCAGTTGGTTTTGGTTCATTTTGCGGAGATTGGTTAATACTGGGAAGGCATAGAGCAGGGCTGATAAGAGGTGTGTGCGGGCTATGGTAACGTCTGTGTTATTTGTAAAAAAAAATTGTTCCTGTATAGAAGACCTATTTTCTTGTGAACCTTTTTGATGGTTTGGGCTATGTGAATATCGAATTTCAGGTTGTTGTCAATTTCTACCCCAAGCAGTTTAGTGCGAGTGCTTGGGGTGATCATAGTTTTGTTCCTGGAGAAGATATTAAAGGACTGGGAAGATGAGGGGAATCTGGCTGGGCTAAAAAAAAGGAGCTTAGTTTTGTTGGGATTTAAAATTAGCTGGGAGTTAGTGAGACAGATTTCTACTGACAGAAAGGAAGCTTGTGGTGCTGAGGTCCTGAGGTGGTTTGTGAGTTGAGAGAATAGTAATGGTCTAAGGATTGAGCCTTGTGGAAACCCTAAGGAGACTGGAAGAAGAGGGGAGAGTTGGTTTTGCCAGTAGACGTCTTGCAGTCATCCTGTTAGATAGCTTTCAAACCATGTGATAGTGAAATTGCTGAGGTTTAGAGTAGAGAGAATATAGATGAGTTCATTGTGACTGACCATGTCAAAGGCCTTGGACAAGTCTAAAAATATGGCTGATACAAATTCTCTGTTGTTTCTATGTTGTTTAACTGTGTTAGTAAATGATAGTAGTGCTGTGGTGGTGCTCTGAATGGGACAGACACCGTGTTTCGTGTTCGATAATTGTTTGCATGTGAGAAGGTAGTCCATTAGCTGGGTGTGCACGACTCTTTCTAGTATTTTGGATAAGGGAGATAGAATGGCAATTGGGCAATAATTAGTGATTTCTGTGGAATTCCCTCCCTTGTGTGGTGATAGAATGTGGGAGGTTTTCCATATTGTGGGTACCTGACTTTCAGATAATGAACGGATTATGAGTATAGCTACTGGGTAAGCTATTGCTTCAGCTACATTTCGCAGAAATTCTGCTGTAACGTTGCCAGTGGCTAGGGTTGTTGGTTTATGTTTTTGAAGTAGTTTTTTTATAGTTATAACAGATACTGGCTGTAAGTTAAAGTGGGAAGTGGAGTCTTGGGAGTTGGTGCTGTTTTGTGGAGTAAGAGGAGCAAGGATACTGACAAAGCCTTGAGAGTTTGATAGGGACTGGACAGTTTCTGTGAATAATTTATTAAATTGGGTTGCAATATTATCAGAATTGTTGGTGGTTGTTGTTGGGGCAGGGGTGGTGAATTTCCCTTGTTGAAGTATACCATTAATTGCTGCCCAGAATTTGTTTGGGTTTTTTGAATGTTTATTTTTGGATGTTTTGCTAATAGTTGATTTTGTCTAATTTTATTAGTTTTTTTTTTGTTTTATTCCAAAGTTCTACCTCAACCTCATTACCACAATCAACAGAACATGCTGGTGGACAGGTTCATAACCCAGAGACTGCCCATGCTATGGAACAGACTTCCCATACATGTCAAGCAGAGCGCTTCACTGGCACTCTTCAGGAGAAATCTTGATGAGTGGATGGGAAATAGAAAATTCGCCCCGGGGATCACTCCAGTGGCTCTACTTGACAGAGGCACTAGGAACTAATGTCGGGTGGCACGATGCCAGGGTAATCCTATGCCAGAGTAATCCTATGGGCTAGGCTTGTAAAGGCTCCAGGGCCATTAGCCTAGAACACACCTATGAACCTATATGTTTGCTTAGTTGTTTGTTTTTTTTTTTTTAAATTGTTGCCAGGCTTAGTCTCTAACCTTGAATAGGGATCTACATTCTTTCGTTAGCCAGGGTGCATACTAAGATTTTACTCTGATAGTTCTAGGGGGAGCATGGGTGTTTAGTATGTCTAACAATGAGTTCTAGGGGGAGCATGGGAGTTTAGTATGTCTAGGAATGTGTAGTTGAATGAGTTAGCTGTGCCATCAAGAGGTAAGTAGTTTTTTGGGAAAAAAGAGAGAGGTAAGTATTTGAAAGATTCCCATTTACAACTATTTAGAGTGGTGGTGAAGCTATTTAAGTTGATTTTTTTTTGTTTCTGATTAAGTGGAAGGTGGGTTGGATGATTTGGTGATTCCGGCTCCTTAGAAGAAAGGTTTCTGATGGTCACTTAGACTGTCTGGCAGACAACCTGATTTAGATGCCTGAGATGGGTTGATAATCAAAATTCAGTCAAGAATTGACTGTCTTTTGGAAGATTTATCAGTCCTTGTAGGGGAGGTGATGAGTTGAGTTAACCCATGGGGGTTCCCATGGGAAGACAGATTTTCTGAAGAGCACTTAAGCCAATTGATATTGAAATCTCCCATCAGAGCAGTTTCTTGTGGGAGAGAGTTAGAGACCCAGACTATATGTTTTCCAGACTAGGGATGTTGTTTCCTGGTGGGATATGTAACCACCAATAAAATTAATATGTTTTTTTGGGATTAATTTTTAATTTGGCAAACATAAGTTCAGTGTTGTCAAATTTAGAAATGTTTATGTCTAAGGGGTCTAGAATTAGGAGATTTTTAAATATGAAATCTACTCCTCCACCTTTTCTAGATTTCCTGTCTTTTCATAGAATATTTTAACATGGGGCTGTTATTTCATTGTTGTTAATATTGGGTTTTAGCCAAGTTTCAGTTATTATTATATGTCTGTAAAGAGAGTAGGGCATGCAGGTTGTGAACTTTGTTAGTAATGTTTCTGACATTTATGCTAAGGAGGAGTAAGGGGGTTTTGTTTTCTGTGGGGTTCCTGGGGTGTTTGTAATTGAGTTATTAACTATGGTGGGTGATGGAGTGGGACCAGGATTGGGGTGTATGTCTCCAGATTGGCCTAGCTGGTTAAGTATGTGTAAGCGGTGTTTAACAAGTTTATCTAGTAGTTTCTCTAGTTTTTGAGAGGTGAAAGGAATGTGAAGAATATTTGCCCCCCAAAATATCCTGGATAAACAATGTTATTTTTAAAACTATATTAAAACCGGCTTGACATCTGCAAAGTGAAAGACAAGAGCATTACAAGAGCCCCCACTTATCCTCCTCAAAAAATGAAACCAATGAACAGGACACACCAACATCAATACACACTTAGTTAATATCACTTGCTGCCTCAAGCCTACTTTATCCATTTTGGACCTTGCAAGTCAAACCAAAACTACTTCATCAGTTATCTAAATGTTCGACCATTTCAGACTACCCAAAGACCTCACTATTCCTAAAGGCATCATTGTATAGACATACCTCCAACATTGCACATAACACATACAACTCCTGAGTAACTGACACTAAATGCAGGCCTTTTACAACCACTTTCAGCAGGTGCCTGCCAATTAGCATCCTGCTGTCTGATGTCATATCTCTAATTCTCTCCTACCCTTTTAACATCCTATGGGTTTTCTAATACCGAATAAAATCTGAAGTGCCTGCCAATCTGCCGTCAACCACTAATGCTGCTACATGTGCTCTCATCATTCTCAAGGACATGCCTTTCCCCCAGTTAAACACCACATGCTTAGCAACCACGCAAACTGACTGTCCTCTGTCCTGAGAAGGCAATCCTCCCACATATTCCCAGAAGGATGACAGTGCTTCCCTGTATGACCTCTAGGTGTATTCAGACTGAGACGTCTGAATCAACTCATTGACTATTGTTTCCCAGTCTCCCGGACATTCTCTGGTACTACTGCTTGAAACTTCTGTGCCTTGGGAGCCAATGCCTGGAACTTGGAAAACTGACAATGGGATAGACTATCAGCTATCTCATTTAGACTCCCTGAAACATGCATTGCAGAAAAAAAATATCAGGACCTTCCCTGGGTCTTCCTTCTGTTTGTCTTTTGCCAAAGGCACCTACCACCACTCACACAAATGTGTACATGCCTGGCCACTCTCCCATACTGCATCCTTACCATATCCTATCAACAAAAATATCATCCAGGTAATTACCCCTTATGCCCCTGCAGCTTTTTGCTCCTAAGTCAGGTGGAGAGCTGAACTAAATGTTTCAAAATTTGCGCACGTTTTGCAGCCACTCATGGGCATCGCTTTATCAAAATAAAAACTACCCTGCAAACTTATCCATAACATTGGTCTATCTTCTCCATTGCTTCTTATTTTGACTATATTATTATACTCTAGCCTTTCATACTCCTTTATTCCTTACATTCCAAAGAAGATACCAGGACAACTTAACTATATTCTTTTATAGAAAACATTTCTCTCCTATCCTTTACCAACTTTCAGAATCCATCATCACTGAATCTCCTACTGGCATGCATCTTCTTGTCCTTCTTCATTGCTACTTCTGCACTAATTGACATCTATAATTAACAGATTCCTGTATTTAATTATGCTATTCTTCAGCTTATCATCTATTCTTCTCCTCCTCCTACTGGGCCATCTTTCATCCTACCACGACTCAATGATACCTTGCAACAACTCTCCAGCTCTGTCCAAGCCACCTATCTATACTTCCTCTTTACACTCTCCAACATTGCACCAAACCTATTTAATATTGCATCTTGCCTTTATTCCAAATATAGTTTAACTGCACTTCAACTCAAACCAAAACAAAATTAACTGCAAGAATCCTCTCCAAAAACTAGTATCCATAATTCTCCAATATACTAAAATGCTTTTAGGAGGAGATATATACCCTAATCCTGGCAGTGACTATCACAATGAACACAAAGATAATTCTCTCCCACACTCTTCTCTAACCAGACAGCAGCCAGTACCCAACCTTGGTGATCTAATTTTTGATACAATAAGTGTTATAAGCATACAGAATAAAACTGCTGAACTATGAGCCTGAATTATCCAACATAAGCTTGACACTCTTGCCGTAACTGAAACTTTGCTTAAACCCATAATACATAACTCTGAAGTTATACCTCCTGGCTATAATATTATCTGTAATGACTGTATATAGAGGAAACGTGGTGGAATTGCTTTAACATTTCCCAATACCTACCACATTTCCCCTTACAGCAAACCAATATCAAAATTTAGTTCAGCAGAGTTTCTTATTGCTTTCCTCAAAATAAACAGTTATAAACAAATATCTATTACTTTTTAACATCCCTCCTTGCAACAATACAGGTATACTGGAAGATATCCAACATTGGATATCTATAACATTTCCACAAGAAAAAGTGCTGCTAAGTAATGTGAATATCAGTTGGTTGGACATAAACTCTAACTCCCCTACATCTAACATAAACGTATATGGTTTCACACAACCAATTAATAGCCCCACACATTATAGCAAGACATCAAATTCTTTATTGAACTGGATCCTAGTATCAGACCCTAGTAAATATACCGCTACAGGTACAATGTCAGACTCTCAAAGTGATCATCCCCCAATCTATATGACCAGACATTTCACACATCCAGTTAAAAAGCATATTTATAAAGCAACATGCAATCTTTCCAAGTTTAACCCAGAAATGGCCATTACTACACTAGCTATTAACTGGAATTTCCTAAAAATCCTCCATCTTAGACGATGCTGTAAATGAATTGAGTACTAAACATTCTAAATAGCCTTGCACTTCCTAGGAGGAAGACACTAAAAAAAAAAAAAAATAATGGAATTTGTCTGTCCAAAAAAGAGTAGAATGCTAATGCAGGATAGAGAAAAGTGTGGAAAGAATGGCAAAAATAAAAAAATACCTCAATATCTTGAAAACTTTAGAATGCTTTGCAATCATGCTAAAAGGCAAATAAATGAAAAAAGCTATACTATAACAACTTTCAGAAGAATACTAAACTCAACCCTAAAAAATTTTGGACATTCATTAAAGAAATTTTACATCCCAGCCAAAAATTCAACCCAAACCCCTCTCCCAATAATTGACCGCTCAAAACTGCAATACAGTTCAACTCTTGTTTTATTGGTGGTATAGCATCTCTAACCAAGGATTCCTCAACATCTAATCCCAACCCTACCCAGCAGTCACATATCACCACATCCAGTTTCACTTTCAAACCTGTGCCCACAACCCACATAAAACTACTCTTAAACCAACTTGAACCATGCTCTTCTTCAGCTGATGACCTTACAAGTGAGTACCAAAAAATAGCAGCCAATAGCATTGCCTATCTTGTCTCAAACTTTTTAAGAAGGCCAGCCCAGGAATTCCATATTCCCGCTCTGGAAAAACCTTACACATTAAGCCTCTGCACAAAAGAGGAAATTCACCAATAGCAATCTTATTTCCCCTGTCCAAAATACTTGAAAAAATATATTCCAAAACAATTGCTAGACTATCTCCTGCAGGAAGAACTCTCATCCCCTATACAACATGGCTTCTGTCCTTCCCATAGTACTAGCATTGCCCTTCTAACTTATATAGATACTGGCAAACTAGTCTCTTCCATGCTCGTAGATTTGCCTAAAGCCTTTTACAGTTTGTCATAGCAAACTTCTACTTCAGATGTCCTCACTAGGTTTCTTTCAGCCTGCCCTTCAGTGGTTCAAAAGGTACCTGTCCAATAGGTATCAGTCAGGAAAATGGCACTCCGCACTTTCTCCTTACCTTCCAGTCACCACCTGTGTACCACAAGGCTTTATCCTTGGTCCCCTCCTCTTTAACACTTTCACCAACACCCTCTATGCATCCACACAACAGACCACCCCAATACAACATGCAGATGATTCCACTGTCATTTGCACATCTGACACCTCCAAACAATTATCCAGAAAGCTTTAAAAGCTACTGAAACATGGTTTCTTAACTCTCAACTCGTGCTCAGCCCAAAAAAGACCAGTCTACTACTTTTTTTCCACAAATCTCTCTCTCATGAAAAAACAAAACTTAAAGTCCTGTCTATTGATAATTCAGCCCCTGAAGTGATAGTAGATGATAACCTTATATTCAACCTGCATATAGAAAATTGCTTAAGAAAAAACAATTAAAAACTAGGGATGCTTTACAGAGCCAAAAACGTTCTCAACGACATAACTACACCTACACCTGCCACCACTTACCTCTTCCCCACTCTTCTTTATGGTGCTGCCATCCTTACTACGCTGCAGGCTTCACAAACATTAAAACCTGAACAATGCTATAACAAAGTTACGAAATTTGCAGCAAATACCCCTTTCAGAACCCACCATTGTATAGCACTAAAAAGCCTAAATTGGTTAGAACTGCTGTATCAGCTAACATATACACAGCTTCTTACCACTTTTAAAATTATCCAGCATCCATCTGCCTGTCCAGTACTAAGAAACATTATACACAACTATGTTTCCAGTCAGTCATCGCGATCCAGTGTCCAAAAACTCCTGTCTATCTACAAACCTATCAGATCTGCTGGGATTGTCTGTACTTGAACAAGGTTGCTAAGACCTGGAACTCCTTACCTGTATCCATCAGGTCAATACCCTCCCTACCATCTTTCTAAACCACTCTGAAAGACTTCTAGCTAAAATTTGGCTCTATTCTTGCACAAAGTCAGGATAAACTGTATCCCTAAATGTGAACAAGTACATTTTCATTCCTTATACCTCCTAACTCTCTCATCTGTACTTCCTTAGTTCTATCAAATTGTCTTCCCTGACTTTCTCAATAAATATACCATAAGCCTGTTCTCACTCACTTCATGTTACAGTTCCTGTTTGTATCAGATTAACTTACTTTTAAGTTCACTACAAACTGTCTAAAATTTGTATAAATATTAAATGATTGTCATATAACTTGTATCGATTCTTAACCAAGGTTTTTATATTATCAGTAATTTGTTATAATTATTTAAACTGCAGATACTTCTGTTTTATTTTTGAAGATTGTAACATTTTGTTCTTAAAATGATTTGTAAAAATATGGAGCTTTTTTCCCTGCACCTCCACTGAAAATTCTACCCAGTCGGACTTTCCCGGTAATCAAATGTCAATAACAAATAAATAAATTGGCAACAGGAGAAAGATTGACTCTGTGTTCAACTTTTCCAAACAAGGATCTTGGAATGAGTGGCTCACTACTACCATATTATCCAGAGATGGGAAGTGCACCTTCATTTTCTTTTTATCCATGTAAATGATGGATTAAGCAATACGCCCCAGGCTGTTTCTTGGGCATCAACCTTAATGGAGAAATTGTGTACTCCTGAAATGGAGGCCATTCACATGGGCCTAGAACATGACAAGCCTGAAACTCCTTTTGTAACAACTCCAGAACAATATCCTCTTTCCCCTTTACTGATCTCTGGTTGTTACATACCTGCAAACTCCCCCAGATGATGACTTAATAGGGAACCCCTTAACTAAAGCCTCTAACCAATTCCTTTGCAACATCCCTGTAGGGGTACCCACTAAACAATAACTCAGTGCTAATAGGGAGTAACACAATCAGTTGCCCGACCTCTCCTTGAAAGGGGATTTGTCTCCTTTGATCTCTGAACAAACTCCTCCCGCTCAGGCATCCCTTGCCATCACTGATGTATTATCCTCCTCTGAGCTTGGAGAAATTCAATTCCCCTGGGCCCATCTCCCTGCACTAACACTAAAGCCATGCATGCAGGCCTCCACCAAGTGAACAAGGATGAAGAAACCTACATAACCAACAGTTATGGATTCATCCATAATACGCCAGCACATCTGGCCTCTCCTCAGAAACATCTCTACTGATACCCTCAACTTTATCATTCATAGTCCCTAGCCAGGTATCTGCATGCCAACATTCCAAAGTGCAAGGAAATATTCAATGCCTTCAGTTTTCTGAAATGCTGATTGTACAGCAACCTAATGTTACCTTCCTTGACTAATTGGCAAGAAATAAATTATCAGCAGCAAGCCCTGTGTAGCATGTTTTTCAAGGATCACTGTCATATAACATGTAAAACCCAATACACAATTGTCCCACAATCTTAGCCTGAAGTGAACGAGACACCTCTTACATATTACTGTTTGGGACACTGTCAAATCCTTTGCCCCTCGTACCCCCACCTTTGAGATGCACTGAACTCTGTCTACATCAGTGAAGCCATAGACATGGCCAAAATCCTCTCTTTAAATCTTCTCCTTCAGAATACTTGAAATATGTGGCATTATGTAAATACCTTTGCCCCCTGCCAAAAAGGAAAACTCTCCATGCTGCATCTTAAATTGCCCTCTGTCCCTAATCCCATTTGCTTGAATGGCAACTGGGAAAAAGTTGAATCCAACACTGGTGTTGGTTCCTCCTTCTTTATACATGTCTTCTTGATCATTTCACTTATGCATCCCTGCCACTTAACAAAACTCCCTTCTTATGCTCCCTAAATACCACAATGCTTCTAGCAAACCAAAACATCCATGTTTTACTTTAAGCTTTCCCTGATTATGAGTTATTTTTAGCTGCTGCGTTCAGTGAAGCTGTGTTCTTAGGGGTTGCTAGTACCAAAGATAAGAAGGCCGAGACGAGAACTCCAAAACTTTATATGAACAAATGACCACATAGCCGACACGTTTCCAAAGTTAAGTAACTAGTTGGCCAACAAGGGAAAATGTACCCTTTTCCGCACTGTAGTGTGATCCTGGAGTTGGTATATTTAATTGGGAGGTGTGGGGGGCACAACCCCCATCCTGGGTGAGTTGGAGATGGTGCAATGTATTTCCCGTCAGTTGCTGTCCCAGTGGTTACTTACCATTGGAAACATATCGGCTATGTGGTTGTTCGTTAAAATGAAATTTCAAAGTTGGCCTTCTCATCTTTGGTAATGTGGTCTTTCATTCTTGTGAAGTAGACTCATAGAGAGAGATAGAGACTGAAAGAGAGAAGCATATCCCAGATGATTGGAGAATAAGCATGCTGCCATTGTACAAGAACAAAGGGGACATTCACAACTGTGGGCACTACAGAAATATCAAACTTCTGTCACTACTTGAAAGTTCAGGAAATGGCTATTGATAAACAAAAATGCAGTATGGTAGAACGTAACAATGGGAGTTGAGTATTTCAACTATATGTCTCAGTACAAACATTTAATCAATTGTGCTGTATCCGATACAGCACAATTGATTAAATGTTTGTACTGAGACATATAGTTGAGAAGATGCTAGAGGAAAGAGTTCAACTGTGCATTCTTAGACTTGGAAAAAGCATATGGCAAGCTTACTAGAAAAGTGATCTGGGCAGTCCTGAAATGGTTTTAAGTCCCAGAAAGATTGGTTGAATTAGTGCAGGCTATGTACAAAGACCCAAAGGCACAAGTATGAACAGTGTTCAGACTCATAGAGGAGTTCCTAGTGGGAATGGCTGTGCATTCGGGTTCTCTGAGCCCAGTGCTGTTCATACTGATGATTGACTATGTTAATAAACAGGTCAGTGGGGACAGATCAACAAAGCTATATGCAAATTATATGGCACTGCTTGCAGGCTCTAAACAAGAACTTCAGCAGATAGTGGGAAATGGAATGCAAAACTGAAGGCACATGAGAAGAAACTGAGTCCAAGTAAAGCAGTTGCAATGGAAACAAATGGAGGCAATCAGAAGAAGCAGAGAACTGAGTCAGAAGGGAAAATAGTTGAACAGGTTAACAGCTTCAAGTATCAAATGTTTACAACAGCGAACATTATAACATCGAACTGAGAACACAGAAAATCTGGAACATCAAACAAGAAAGACCTTCACTGTGTGGGATCACAATACAATGGGGATTGGAATTTTGCCCCTTTCCTTCCTGCAGTGCAATTTTGGAGTTTGTATATATAATTAGCAGGGGGGAATGGGGATGCAGGGGGATTTGCCCCCTACAAAAAAGCAGGTTTTGTGTTTCTTGTTAAGGTTTCGATGTTCTGGGTTTTCAGTGTTCCTAGTTTGATGCTGTTGGGAGCATTTGATGTTTAGATAGGGCTCTCTCTCTCTCTCTCTCTCTCTCTCTATATATATATATGGATATGGATATATTTATATATATATATATATATATATATATATATATGTGTGTGTGTGTGTGTGTGTGTGTGTGTGTGTGTGTGTGTGTGTGTGTGTGTGTGTGTGTGTGTGCGTAGACACACACATTAATGTATATGTTATATACTGACAAATGCCCATATGCATTACACACACACACACACACACACACACACACACACACACACACACACACACACACACACACACATAATTATATATATATATTTTATCTTACTTCAGCTATTTGACTGTTGTGCTATGATTTAATAAATATATATTTCTTTTTGACTTGTATTTTTCAGATAATGGCTAGAATGGTCTTCTGTAGATCACTTCACTTACCATAGTTACTAAAGATTGCATATGTCAAATAACCATTTGATAATTACATTACAGTGGGTCTTGATTCATGTAAATGTACAAAACCCATTTCAGCTACCCAACTCTGCCCTGGATTCCCTCCTTATGAAATAATATGCTTCTGGTTGTTTATGGCCAGAAACAGGCAAAAGTAATCTAATCTGTGGCATCTGCTGGTAGAGCTGTTAGAAGTGGATGGCAAACATATTCAGGCATGGCTGAGTTTCTCTCTAGCTGTATCTTCAGCCAAATGCCAGCTGTGAAAAAAAAATGTTTTTCATTATATCTTAATCTTTTCCACAGTTGCATCACACCATTTTAATGTTATCCCTCAAAATGGCATAGGAGTTACCAGGTCGACCTAATTTTATTTCATAGACAATGCTCACTGTTCCCACATGTTGTAATCTTTTTCTTTTACAAGCATATCAGCAAAACAAAATATTCTTTGGCCCTATCTCTCCCTCGTTTACATTGGAAGTACTGTGATTTCCTCTTTTTTGTGACTGTCTCAATCAAGTTTGTCACATCATCTGCTTCAGTGACTCACTTTGATTTTTAATAGTGGCATCATCCAGATGACATTTAAATGTACTTTGAATGATAACATTTCAAAGAAAGTGGAAGTTGCTTTTGTTCAGGCTAATTTTAGTTCTGGACTACAGCTTGGGTAGATGTAGGAGCCTGTTCATCTCTTTCTTAAAAGCACGACATGGTAGTCTGTAACAAATTGTAATTTTCTAATTAGCCATATAGATTATCCCTGAATTAGGTGTAAGGAGAGAAAAACTTCACATTTGGATGGAATTGTCCTTTAATTGTATGTTTCCAGAACTGCTGGATGTACAGATTTAAATGAAAGCAGAACAAGACACGCTTTTGACTTCAGTGCCAGTAATAAAGAAATGTCATTTTCAGAATAAGGCAATGTATGTTCCAATGGTATGTTAAGGGTTTGTAGACTTTCTTACTGGTTTGGTCTTTATGTAGTTTTTCCACAGGTCTACATATCCCTTTTATAATACGACATCTAATCAGAAAGCAGTTTGGAATGGTGCTTGAGAACAGTAAGAAAATGTCCAGTTTATTCAAAATTCAATCTCACTCTACCTGCCTTTCATGACTGGTTAATGTGTTTCCTTTCTCTTGTTTACCTGTATAGAGAACGACAGGTGTTTTATAAAGCTCAGCAGCTGTACTCTGGGGATCTGCAGTCCAAAGGAGCCATGGAAACAAATGTCTCGGATAACCCAGTCTTTTATAGATTACCAGTCTTTTTCACTTTCAGCTCTTCCACTCAAGCCTTAGGAACATGTGCACTTAGTTTAAGTGTTACACAGCAATGATTTTTAAAGCACCTCGTAAATGACCTTGCCTCTGTCCAAATAAACTTTTTAAATAGAAATGCCTGTTGACAGAAAGTGTCTCATTATTTTGCATGAAATGTCAAACTTGAGAAATAATGTTACTGAAAATGAAGTCAGATAACTGTCAACCTTCAAAACTATATTCAGCACTTTAAGATTAATTGTTTTCCCACAAACGTCATCGGTCTACCCTGCAGTTTTCCCACAGGATTGTCTCTTTGGTTGATATAGTACAGGGCTATCTGTAGTCTTTTGAAGAGCTCTGGACACTACTGTTTCAAGTTACCATTAAAATAACTTGTGAGTTTGAAGACTACGATATTGTGCATATTAAACTAAATCAACTCCAGTAGATTTGCTAAGGCACAGAAATCATGCTTATTGTACATGCGTTCTGTATTTACTGTGGATAGGATATTAGCACATGCAGTTTAGTCATTTATATCATAGTACTTTACATGGGTCATTGAGAAAAGCCTGAATCAGACATGCCTAAAAAGCAAAAACAAAAACTGAAGTATCAAGCGAGAAGGCTTAATGCTTAAACTACCAGATTTTCAAGCATTCGGATTTATATAAAGTAGATATTTCTGGTATATTCAGTGAAGTATGAGATTGTGTTAACTAGTTGACTATACTAGAGGAAAGATGAAGAGTAATTCACCTGTGACAACCACATTAGCAGTATCTTAGTTAATTATGACCTTGAAGTAATGTACCACTGCATATTGTGATATCAGGTGTATTGCAACACATAAAAACTTTAATCATGTATGGACTCAGCAAAACCACGGATACTGAACACATTATGAAATACTAACATTGGTTAGTGCTATGTCATAGAAAGATCAAACGCTGGACGTACTGCTTGAGTAAAAGGATGATACTTTAAGAGTTAACCTGATAAGCAGGGGACTATATAAGGATATAGGCATAGGTAGACCATTCAATATATGTATATTTAAAAACACTGTAGAACAAAATACTATATTTTATAACTATTATTGTAAAAGGCATGTCCCACTGTAGCCCCTCCATTAGAAGGATATTGTTTCCATCACTGTTATATTCTACTTTAAATTCACTTGGTCTTTGGAAGATGGGAATGTTTGGTTTCATTACAAAACCAAGTTTGTTTATCTAGCATTGTATGACCACAGAGTTAAAATATAAATGTAGTGGTTTGCCCCCTAAAAAAAGACATATCTTTATATGTTGGTTATTTTCTTGTTTATAAATCTCTTAGCTACATAAATCACCACCACTGGTTGAGTTAGCCAAAAGTTCACTTCCCCATTACTTTCGATGGGTGAGACTGTGTTAGAGGTAAGTTTCAGGGAGTTTAGTGGACAGTTACTGGTGGGGAGGGGTCATGCATGTAGCTACATGTGTCTCTTTGAGGTGAGAATGTGTGTGTGTGTGTGTGTGTGTGTGTGTGTGTGTGTGTGTGTGTGTGTGTGTGTGTGTGTGTGTGTGTGCGCACACTGTGGTATGGGATTTGATACCCTCAGCCCTCATTTGCCTACTTTGTGACCTTTAGCAAGTCACTGTGCTTAGGGGCAACTGGAAATTTGGGCTAGGCTCTGCAATGGTACCCTGGACTGCAAGTCTAGTAACTAGCTATGAACTATGAACTGAACAAAGTTTGGCAGCATGAAATACATTTGGGGGGACACTAGATACCAGGAACAGTCTTTAATATTACTTTTATCATTTAAGAAAAGTTAATAGGCCATCAGGTTTTGCAGCACAAAAGACAGAAGACATGTGGACTAGACACCAAGGACACTCAGTCACTTACAAATGTAATAGAACATTGGGTATTAGGAGGCAGTAAAAATATTTGAACCCTGTACCCTTGACACAAAAAGCAGCTTATTAACAAGTTAGAGCTTTAGTTCATTGAGCTAACAGACAACTTACTAGGGCAACAGGTCTTGCATTGTGATACATTTTCTTTGCAAGATTGTTCAACAAATACATCACAATGCAACGCAACTAAGTTCTACATCAGTGCAGAGAAATAAAGCTTTGAATTATTAACGACCTGTTTCTGTGTCAGGAGTACTAGGTTTGAATACTTCTACTGAGTTGAAAATAATAGGCCTGCTATGCCTGTCAATGGCCATGCTCAGGACTTCTGGACAAAGCTTGGATGAACACTAGAGATAATTTTTAAAAAAATTACTCTACGTCCCATGGAAAGTAAAATAGAACAACCATCGTAGCATCATGGTGCACTATCAGAACAATAAGAAGAATTCAACTTTACTGTCTAGCATTACTGATTGACTGTAATCATCTTTTGATTTATGAGGGCCAGGGGATAAAATAAGAGGCTACATCTGCAATGTTCTGTAATGTCAGGGACAGGTTAGAGATACAGTGGTGTGTGCATCTGTGAGACAATGAATGATGACAGGGCCATCAGAAGTGATTACGACAGGAAAGTGCTGGTTAGCACTAATGGCAGCACCTTGTGATTCAGAAATTAGCTAATAATGAGTTCTTTCCTCATTGCGGCTAACAAGTCTCTGAATTTTATTTCTTGCAATCACAAAAACTGATACTTTTGGCCACAGCAGTTTCTGCAAGCGTAGGGTGATCTTACAGAATCCTGTCCAGCCCCAATATTCTGTCAACATGTTCTATTAGTCTGATTTTTTTAGTTCATATTTTCCAAAAACTATGCTCGTCATATTCTTAAAACATTTATATTTATAAGTATTATTAGAAAGCTTCCAGAAACCCTCATTTATTTTATACACTTGAACAATCCATGTTCACAGTGTCCTTCACTATATACTTTTTACACATTCTTTCTTCCATTCTTTACATTTTATCTTCCCTTTCACAGGCAATTTATTTAACATTAACTGACTGTCTTTTCTTGTATGCTGGGCGTAGGGTTGTTGCACTGTCTGGTACCCATTGGGAAAGGCTGAGGGGCTTACATCAGGCATTCAGGCAGAGGAAGAGAATTTTTTAAAGCACAGCAGGTATGTGGGTGCATTACTGTACACATGATTTTACATAATTGGACAGTTAGGCAGGACAGTTACCAGGGAGATAACCAAAAGGTATAAAACTAGCAATACTTAAATGCAGAAAATCAAATGGCAAAGCTATCAGTTCATATCTAAAACACAACTGAAGGCAAGAGCTATTTTGTTGTATTTTAGTCATATACTTTCTTGTCCACAATGCTTTCGTAACCCATCAGTATTCAGAGATTCTTGTATAGCTGGTCTTGGTGTACAGAGAGTACTTCATACTAAATGAAAGCAGTATAAAGCCAAAGGTAAAATATGTTAACTTATCAGTAAATCCCCTTCTCTGTGCTGAGTAACCACTCCAAGGCTACAATCCTGCATTGACTATCATATGTTTAACATATATAGTAAAATAGGCACCAGGCGGAACAAATACATTTTGATAGGGTGCCTGTCTTCTGTAAGTTTTCCAAGGACACTCTTGTCTTGTAAAGTAATTAAACTGGATTTTTCCATACCTCAGATGTCTGGACTGAAGTGATGTTGAACATTCCCTTCCCAAGAAGTAAGCTAATTTATGCATTGTGATGTGTGCCATCACAGTTAATCGCACTTACTGTAGATCCTTGGTATTGTGATATTGTTAGACCTTATACATGCTGTGATGATGGGAGGTACTGCCAGACATGCCAGGAGAATTATGGCAGTGGATGTGTAACATATGCCAGCACAGCTAGCTGGAACGTAGTAAAGAATTATATGGCATTTGTGTATCAAACTGATTTGTACAGATGCTTGTGTTTAAAAATGTATTTGTAAAGTTGCTTGTGTTAAAATGTATCAACAGTGTGCCCTGCTGGAAAGAAAAGAAATGTACATGTATTATTGTAACTATATTAAATGTATATTTTTAACAGAGGATACTGGAAGAGAAGAGGTTAATCTTAAACTTCAAAAATAGTAAGAAAATTAAACTACTGGGCCTAGGTCATAAAGATGTTATCTCACAGTTTTGAATGAAGCCAGAGATGCAACGTCTGTAAAAAAGTATGGTTTATTAGCTCCTGTAAGAAGAAGGGAAGTGTTTCATGGTTTTATGAATTACAGTAGCTGCACCAGATCTGAGCAAAGCTCTATTTGCATGTATGGTAACACATAGATGCTAAACTCCTGGCAGCCTCTAGTGTTGGTGAGTGTAGGAAACAGAGTCAGATGACCATATGTGATGTCATTGTGTAATCAACTCTAAAATTATATTTAGATATTATATTAAGAAGTCTCTCAGACAGACTGAGCAGTCTGTCTTGGATCAGACAACAAGAATCACTCACCCACATCATCTTGCCTTGCTCTATTCAGTAAGTAGGAACAGTAATTTTCTAGATCAGTCAGGAAAACATAGTGAGAATAGTTAAGTATTGTTTTTCTGTAACTGTGTGACTCTTTCTAGCTGTGCTATTTTTAATATTTTCTGTGACTGAAACTCTGGTGCTTAATGTAAATAGATATTTAATATTTTCATTTATTATTTAATTTTAAGTACATGTAAACTTTTCATTGTGGCTGGTCCATCTCAAAAAATATTTAAGTTTGGAGAGTATTTGCACATATTTATTTGATGATAACTGTGACCACTCCTGAAAGCCTGTCTGTTTGGTCAACATTACTATTTGTATTAATATTAATTTCACTCAGTATGATTGGGTACTCTTGCAAGGCCCTTAGGTAGCTGGCTTTGTAGTGCCTGGTGGCAGTGATAACTATTTATAGTTTGGGCAGAAGAGGCCATAGCTAGTAAACCTGTACTAGCCTTTCCCATGTGTGTGTGTGTGTGTGTGTGTGTGTGTGTGTGTGTGTGTGTGTTTGTGTGTGTGTGTGTGTGTGTGTGTGTGTGCGCGCGCATGTGTGCACAAATCAAATCTTGAAGTGTTGTGTGTCAGCTACTTGGATCAGGGACACAAAGCATTGGTTTCCCAGAGAGAGTAGTGAAGGACTTGGCTTTAACACTCGGCTGAGGACTTAACTCTTCAGCTGTACCAGTGGGGAGTCTTACTGGGGACCTGGGGAGAGACAGATATAGGGAAATACAGACCCCAGGCTGACTGTGTTTCCTGTGTGCTCTTAAGGGAAATTGTGCTTGATTCAGAGAGGTCTGCATCTGGAAATACTGTGTGTATCCATTTGTATTTAAAGTGAATGTTCCTCTCCATTGTCAGTGTTGAGGATTCAGGCTCCTTGATTACTAGCCCAGAGTGGAGGATGTCACCCATGCCTTTGCATAACATTGTGAAAATGCCATTAAATATATGTACAGTATGTTTGGATTATACAATGTCTGTATGTGCTACAGCTCTGGTCTCTAATGTAGCTTAATGCACAGTAGAGTATACTCTGTGGATTTGGTAGTCCATGTCTACAGTGTATTTGCCCAACACTTCACAGATACAAGGTACAGGGCTGATTCTGACCTCCAGATACTCGCTAGGCTTGTAATAGTCTGCAGACTGATAGCCTGGTATTCACCTATGAACTTAGAAGATGGTTGTTTATTTTTTCCCAGAAATTATATGATCTAAAGAACTGGGTAATCTTTGAGAACCTGAGAATAATTCTGTTCATTTATAAAGTCTTCTGCCAGACATTTTCACTGGGACACAAATTTTATGTATTTGGTCAAACAGGAGAAAACAATCAGTGGGAGCCTGAACATTTTCAAATATGCTGCAAGTGTGTGTGTGTGTGTGTGTGTGTGTGTGTGTGTGTGTGTGTGTGTGTGTGTGTGTGTGTGTGTGTGTGTGTTAGAGAGCACAAGAGGTACTGAAGAGTAATGGGTAGTGATGTGTATTATTTAACTATTTAGTTATTTAGTTACCTAAAGCAAGTATCTAGACCAGTAGGCCCCTTTTGGTCTATGACTTTTTGCATTAAAATATTGGTCCAATAGATTAAGATGGTACAGACTTTAACTAAGTACACAGAGTGTACAAAATAAATATATAAAAGTTTAAGACAGGGACCAGCAATCATCTGGCATTCTTGCAGAGGCAAATATTGTTTAGTAACTTGAAAGTATAGAGTAGTTAGCACTTTCTGCCAGGATCCAAGGTGGGTCAGAAGCCTCTACATTTAGTGTTGTTTGTGCAGTGCTCCTTTAAAACAGAATTGGAAAAGTAAAAAAAGGGAGCATTGGATAATAACTGGAACCATGTTCATTGTTTTGGGAGTGAAGGTTGAAGAGGCACTAATGCAGCATTGTTGTGAAGTTGGGATGTGATGTGATTAGGGAGTTGGAAGTAAATATCCATAACAACATGTTAAATATTCTAATTTTAAAAGAGGCTATGTAGTAGATCAGCAATTCATATTCAGGAGCTTGTATGTTAGGGAACCTGTTGGAGTGTGATTTAGGGATCACCTTGTTTTTACTCATGGTGCAGTAATGATGCTCCCTACCAGGAGATAATAGCATAAATCTGATGACATTCCTTATCATCTGCATTCTTTGGTAGTTGATGGAAAGCTTAAAGTCATGACTGGAAGTGTGTATCCCTGCATAGCATAAGTACATACTTACACAGTGCACTTCTGACTTCAGTTATCAGTGAGCAGATAATCTTATAGCATATCCTTTAAAAAATTTAACCTTGGACAATATCTCATCAGTATGAATGGAATATGACAGGTGAGGGGCAAACAATAGACCAAGAAACCTGAATATTGTTACTGAGTGCAGAGATCCCATTTGGGTGGCCTATTAATGAGAAATGCTGTCAATGTTTATTAGTTCAGCAAAGAGCATGGTATTTGTCCATGTAAAGTCTGTACTGAGACCCATTTTTCATAATCACTAGTAAATCTTGGGTAGGTCTTGTGAATGTTTTTGATTGCTGGTCCAAGTACAAAGGTTTAATAATCAGGCTATCTGCACAGAATGGTGAGTGAATGTTGTGATATGGGAATATAAATGAGTTAGTTAATGTTGTAAACAAAAATGAACACCACATTGAGCTTTAGGGGACACCTGGAGTGATTCTGCCAGGGTAGGACAGACTGATTAGCATTAACTTTGTACAAGTGAAAACGCAGGTAGTTTTGAAACCAGCTAAGTACAGTATTTGTCATCCCCTTAATGTAAGAGTTAAGCCAGTATTTGAGATTATTTTCTTAAGTCAGAGTCTTCTGTCATATTTATTCAGAATACGTTGGCCAGATTTCTGTAGTTCATATTATGCAGGAAGTTTTAGTACTAGTATATATATATATATATATATATATATATATATATATATATATATATATATATATATATATATATATATGGGTCTATATCAGCATATCGTATGCTGAAAACGCCAAAGTCAATTTCATCAAACTGAAATGTTCGAAATCTCAGAAGCTTCTCCCGCCACACCCCCCATACTTAAATATATCAACTCCGAGACCACACCACAGTGGAAGAAATAGCAAACTCTGATGGCGGCCCTCTGATTTCTTTCCCTAGGAAAGAAATCGATGTTCCATCAGTTCGCTCTTCTGAGATTTCGAACATTTCAGTTCGATAAAATTGACTTTGGTGTTTTCAGCTTTCGAAATGCTGATAGGAACCTCTCTATATATATATATATATATATATATATATATATATATATATATATATATATATATATATATATATATATATATATATATATATATATATACATATATATATATTTATATATATATATATATATATATATATATATATATATATATATGTATATACATAGCAAACCCAAATCTAAACTATGCACAGATCTGTGGCCAACAGATATAACCTCCTGAGCAAACCCAAATCTATAGTGTGCACAAATCTGTGGCTAACAGATACAACCTTCAGCACAAATCTGTGGCTAACAGACATAACCTCCTAAGCAAGCCTAAATCTAAAATATGCACAGATCTGGGTCAACAGATATAACCTCCTGAGCAAACCCAAATCTAAAGTACACACAGATCTGTGGCCAACACAAATCTAAAGTATTCAAAAATCTGTGGCTAACAGGTATAACCTCCTGAGCAAACCCAAATTAGAAGCATGCATGAATCTCTGATTAACAGATATAACCTCCTGAGCAAACCCAGATCGAAAGCATGTACTAGCCTGTGGCTAACAGATATAACCTCGTGAGCAAACTGAGATATAAGTATGCACAGATATGTGGTCAACAGATATAACCTCCTGAGCAAACCCAAATCTAAAGTATGCAGAAATCTGTGGCTAACAGATATAACCTAATGAGCAAACTCATATCTGAAGTATGCAGAATTCTGTGGTCAACAGATATAACCTCCTGAGCAAACCCAAATCTAAAGTATGCAGAAATCTGTGGCTAACAGATATAACCTAATGAGCAAACTCATATCTGAAGTATGCAGAATTCTGTGGCTAACAGATATAACCTAATGAGCAAACTCATATCTGAAGTATGCAGAATTCTGTGGCTAACAGATATAACCTAATGAGCAAACTCATATCTGAAGTTTGCAGAAATCTGTGGCTAACAGATATAACCTCCTGAGCAAACTCATATCTGAAGTATGCAGAAATCTGTGGCTAACAGATATAACCTAATGAGCAAACTCATATCTGAAGTATGCAGAATTCTGTGGCTAACAGATATAACCTAATGAGCAAACTCATATCTGAAGTATGCAGAATTCTGTGGCTAACTGATATAACCTAATGAGCAAACTCATATCTGAAGTATGCAGAATTCTGTGGCTAACTGATATAACCTAATGAGCAAACTCAAATCTAAAGTATGCACAAATCTGTGGCACAGAATGCAAGACAATTGTTTAACAAAAGCCACTGAGTTTTCATCAGTCCTGATGTTAAATTGCCACAGAATAGGCCACCTAGGGGACATAAGTACAAAGAAGACAAGTAGGTCAAAGATCTCTTAAAGTAACTTCCTCGCACTATGAGTTGGATGGTAGATGAGGAGCTATCTACACTCGGCTCCTGTACTCATTGCAGATTCAAAGAAGTTTATTTTATTTTATTTTATTTATATTTGTGTACCGGGGTAGTGTACTGCTCAGTACTGACCAATTTCAGGCTCAGTCTGGTGAAATACAAAACATTTCACAAACAAAAAATTCAGAAATGTAATCAATAACAGAGTAGTTACTACTCTCCAATTTTGATCTTCTTCAGTCTAAAAGTCATATGATAAATTATTGCAGCCTCACACCTGGAATGATCTACTTGGATACTGAGTCTCTGTAAACGTCAGTGGGCCAAAGCCATGACAAAGACAGGAACAAAACTGTTATCTAGCCAGATATGCAGGATAAGCCCCAGGCTCAGACTCGATGTTGTTATGAACTGATGTGTTTTGATAATGTAGCACCAGTCCTGATGATTTAAGACAGTATGTCCACCTGTCTGTCCAAGTTATCATGTGAGATTGATGGGTACTTCAGGCAAGATAGAGATGGGCCTATAGCTGTGATATTTCACCACAGGACAGCTGCTGCAATGAACTGGTATGGGCTATGACCTCAGCTATGGGGTCCCCAACAAGGAAGAAAAACATGCCCAAACTTATATATCTTAAGTATGCCATACCTTTGGTGAGTACATTGAGTAGGCCTGGACAGTTTGGGAAGAATAAATGTCTGAAAGGCAAACAGTTGGCTACTAGCATATACAATGCAGAACCACCCCTCTTGCAAGTGAGTAGAAATAATGGCTACAGTAGTAAGATAAAGTATACTGCACTACAATTGTACATTCAGTAAGACCGTTGACAATAAACAAATAATTCAAAACCTAGAACAGAATCTGGTTAACAAATGAATAGTTTACAAGAGTAAAATTTACATAAATGTAAGCAAAATTTCATGGACGGATGGATAGATGAATGGGTATACTGTAAAAGGAAATGTAATTACATATTTAATTTGGATAAACATTTTGAACCATACAGTAGTAGCAAGAAAGTTGGAAGCTAAATACTTGGAAAAAATCCCAGTAAATTGGTGACTACAGACTGACAAAAATGAAGTATAAATGTAGAGAAAGAAAAAAGTTCTGATAGTGAAAAAGGAATAAAAGTCATCCAAGGCCTGCTGTAAGTATAAGTGGCATCGGTTTTGGGTACAAGTGCCATGAAAATACAATTAAAGTTAGTAGATTGCCCTAATGATATCTGAGAAATCTGACTAAAGTAAATGTAAACTTTTTTACTGTGTTCCCAGGATATTTTAATCCAGCTTAGCCAGGTAATACAGTAGATGATGAGAAGATGATGAGCAATTAGCATCAAGTGTCCTCATTTCTGAGATGACTACATACTGACACTGGCTAGGACGCCCTCTGCAAGACAGCAAATAAGCCAGACCAACAAAAGAGGCACAGATCTGTGGCTAACAGATATAACCTCCTAAGCATAGGAAAAGAAGGTCTGTATGACCTTTGCTGTCCTCGTATCTGTCACTCACTCAATCTTAACACAAAGGGATGATAAGTGGCAGAGTGGAGAGTGGTTGTCCCCACTTTCTTCATTCATAGAGTCTCTGCTCAGTCACTGACAATCTAGATGGTGTGAAGACATTCACTCCTATAGAAAAGGTAGTCTGTGGAATTCAAGTTTTATTAATAGCACACAGATAATAAATAACTTCTGCCATGCAAGCCGTTGCCAATAATTTACGGAGAAGGAGCAGTAACACTTTAAAGTTTAATGCTAACAGGACAAATTCATATCTTTGTGGCATCGCAGTCTGTATCTCAGTTACACAGTCAGCATAACTCTCAACTGTCCTGATATTTGTAGAATGTCCAGATTTTTGCCTCATATTTTTGTTCTTTTCCTAATAAAATTTCTATTTTATGGTAAATTGCTGAGGACTGAAGTCATTAAATAATGATAGACATTTAAGTTTCAAACTTCATATCCTTCTGAAAATGCATGGTTAACAGAAAACCTGTTATTGTACCAACTTTCTAAGTCCAAATTTCTTGTGCTAAGACGTTGAGAGGTATGACAGCCATGGTCAAGTAGGAGTCTGGAAGGTCAGTTTTATGTTGTTCCAAAAACAATGCTGAAGGCAGCAAGAAGCTCCACATTCTGTATTTCTTACAATGATACCTAGGCAAACATAGGTCTGAAGTGGTATAGAACTGTAATACTGAAAGAAGGTCGCTGTTGTTGTAAAGAAACAAAAGACTTTGATTTGAGTTAAAATAATATAAGATATCGCCAGGCAACAGTCATTGATAAAGAACTCAGGATAAAACAGTTCCATGGGAAATAACAGTAGCGTGATGAAATGCACAAAATTTACAAAGGAACAAAAAACAACTTTACTAACTACAGCAAAAAGAAAAAAAGTATCTCTAGCAAATTTTGGGTGGCAACAAGTAGAAAAATTACAAATTAGGATTAAATGGCTAACAGTAGGTTAGTGTTATCTGAAGAATTATACTTGTATAGATGTCAACTAGCATTAATATTAGGTGTTCAACGCCCAAGCAATACAGGAGTTTGGCATTATATGAGGAAATATTCACCAGCCACTTTCTAAATAACAGTCTTACTAAACAAATCATTCCTGGTTTGGCTGACTACAGTCAGAAAGGACAAGATGTCTCTTGGAAGTCTTTCCAAAGAATTTTCATTCACTCTTTTTTTTTTTTCTTTTTCATTCTCCCTTTTTGTCAGTTGCTTACAGCTCTACTCCGACTCATGTATTGGCTGTTTATACCTAACTGAAAAAAGCCCTAATATTACTTGTCAGCAGATGTAATTTGCTTACCACAGACTGCTGAAAGAAATATCTATGTGGCAGCTTTGCCAGACTTCCAACATACCTAAAACACAGTAAATGAAGTGTCAGAAGAGTTGATGTTATTTTCTCTCTTCCTTTAAGAATGTTCAAAAACAAGTTACTGTCCGTTACTGAATTCCCTTAGGCTGCTTCAGTTCATCCTCCTGTTGCTTTTCTTACAATGCAGCAACTTCAGTGTCTGACAGCCTTTCCAGCCATTCCATGACATGAACAGTGTAACTCAAACCCTTTTTGGTTATTTATCTCACCTTGGGAATTCCTTTTTCAATAAATGTGACCATGCCACCTCTGACATAACCGCTTGCACATTAGATATTTACCCAAGCTTAGGTATTACAGAATACAGTAATCTATCTTCAGAATATTATATAATCTGCAACTTTCTTCCTATATACCACTCAATATACAAATAACTGTACCCTCATCTTCAAAATGGCACTCTGCAGTGCCCATCAATGCAGAGTAGGGGATTTTCTGGCCAAATTACCCATAGTCTGACTATAAACCACTTCAGGTTTGCCTTGAAAATATACTATAGGCCTAGTGGGACTAACTTGATCAACCAAAGTAAATAATAATAATAATAATAATAATAATAATAATAATAATAATAGTATATATAATGATAATAAAAGTTTAATCTGCACATTATTCATAAGCCATTTTCCAGATCTGTACACACAGACCTTTGCACTGGAAGTGAAAAGATGCATGAGCACACATGAGCTAATATCACCAGCTTCTTGTATTTTCACCAGTGCGTCATTTACACTGGGTGTGACGAGGGTGGACAGGATCAGGAATAAGTATATTAGAGGGTCAGCCCAGGTTGGAAGGTTTGGAGACAAAGCCAGAGAGGCAAGATTACGTTGGTTTGGACATGTGCTGAGGAGGGATGCTGAGTATATTGGGAAAAAGATGCTAAGGATGAAGCTACCAGGTAACAGGAAAAGAGGAAGGCCTAAGATGAGGTTTATGGATGTGGTGAGAGAGGAAATGCAGGTGGTTGGTGTGACACAGCAAGATGCAGAGGACAGGAAGAAATGGAAACAGATGATCCGTTGTGGCGACCCCTAATGGGAAAAGCTGAAAGAAGATGTTGATGATCATTTACACTACAAATAATACATGTAGCCAGAGATGGATGTTGCAATGTATGTGAAAGTCCCACACGTCTGCCCACAGGTATGCATACAAACATTCACCTTTGTGTTTATGCATTCGCATGCTGCAACAGCTCCTACTTCTTAGAAGAAGGTTCACTACTGCATATTGCTAAATATTCTGCTCTTTAAAGATGTGGTGTAATTTAGTGGGCAAAAAATTATATGATTATGTTTAAGAGATAACTACTTTGGATCTACTTAAAATCAGATACCCGTAGACTAACAATTGGTATATCACTAAAAATGTCTCCCTATTCTAGTGATACTCCTAACAGGTTAGAGAGATAGGATTCTCCTAGAAAGGCAATGAAAGCAGAATGATTCTGTATGAGTTATATCCCACATTTATAACATTATCTATATCTATAGTTCTATCTATCTATCTATACACACACACACACACACACACACACACACACACACACACACACACACACACACACACACACCCACACACACACACACACACTAAAAAAGGCTAAATATATATGTCTACAGCTGGTGGGATTTGGCATTATTGGCCTGAATGTATTCATAAAGACTTAAAAAATAAAAAGTAAAAAGTCATGGACATTCAGAGCCCATCTGCTGAAACACTCTCTGTCCTTAATGGATCATTTGCATATATCCCATGGGCCTCCACTTTAGGAGGTTTTGAGGTATGGCATAGTGAAAAATCTTGCTTGGCTTTGCAATTTTTATTAAATGATTTGTCAATGTGACCTTTTTATCTTTTGATTTATAAACACACACACACACACACACACACACACACACACACACACACACACACACACACACACACACACACACACATATTTGGTTGAAAACAAAGAATGTCAATATCCAAAAGGTAAACCACAATTCCTCGAAAATGGAATCATTAGTGTGCTACTAAGCATGTGCTGAGGAACAACCTTGGTGCATAAAACCATTAAATAAAAAAAAATGTGAGTGTGTGTGTGTGTGTGTGTGTGTGTGTGTGTGTGTGTGTGTGTATGCATGTGTGTGTGTATGTATATATATATATATATATATATATATATATGAAACATAATTTTTTGCAGGGGGGCTTACCATAATTCTTCCAAAATGGAAACATCATCTCTCTATTAAGCTTGTACCAAGCAACAACCTTAGTGCATACAAACATTTAAAAAAAAAAAACAAAAAAACATCATTTTCCCCCTGCTTCTACCACACCCACTGCTAATTATATATACTAACTCCGAGATCACACAAAATCAGGGAAAGGGAATATGCCTCAGCCTTAAGAACTGTGGGATCTTGCACACCAGTAGATCATCTGTATAGGTGATCAAACACATTTGATTAAACAGATATCAGCCAGGAACTGTCAACCAAACAAAGGGAACATATATACATATATGTGTGTGTGTGTGTGTGTGTGTGTGTGTGTGTGTGTGTGTGTGTGTGTGTGTGTATGTACAGTATATGTATATATAAATATAATACTCATAGGAATTGTTCGGTTCTGTGTAGTGTGCAGCAATTTTATACAGTGAGGAAAAAGATTTTACAAGCAGATAGATTCACATCAGGTAGGTGAAACCATGATTGTGTGCATAAAGAGTTAATATTTACATTATTGTCTTCCTTTGCTCCATCCATGCTTGTATTTAGACATAGTGCATCTAGCTCAGCTGGAGTTCAGGCTTTGTCTGTCCACCTCAATTACTCAGATTGTGTTGAGGGCAATGACTGCTCAAGCTGAAATAATGTTACTTTTGCTGCATCAGTTCCCACACTTATCCATCATAACCCAGTAACTCGCAAAGAGACTTATGCCTGCTCCCCCTTTACATATAACATGCAGTCACAGAGGTGCATACACACACACATACACACACACACACACACACACACACACACACACACACACACACACACACACACACACACACACACACACACACACATCATTCTGTTTGAGAAAGTGAAGCTTGAAGTAACCTGAAACAGAATGAGGTGATTAGTTCACTAACACAGGCTGAAATCACGCTCATGGCTGAGCTTTCCTTTCCCACAGTCCCGTTCCAGGTATCTTCTGATAAGTCAGCCATAGCTAAATGCACTCTGATTGCTGTGTGAACCATCAAAGCTTAGAATATGCAGCTTGTTGGTGGGATTGACACAGTTAGCAAGGTATTAACAGGGCACATGGTCTCTATTTACTTTAAAATAATGGGGTCCATTGTCTTTACTCAACATATTACAGCCCACCCAGCTTCTTGTCAATCATTAACTTAATCAGTTGGCAGGAGGAAAGGTTAAGGGCTACACACCTGATCTGTAAAATAGATCAATGCACAGTCAATAGGTCATGTTCAAATGAAGTCAACCTGAGCCATATGGTTAGTGATTCTTGTCTAATGGGATTTAGCCTTGGAAAATTAGTCCAAAATTATTCATTATAACATTATAGTACACTGAAAGTGAGTCTCCTGTTACACATAATGCTGTTGCTTTGAAGCAGCTATTAGGTGAAAAGATACTGTAACATAAAGAGCTAGACATTCACATTTAGAGATTCTGGTTGCATGTTCTGATAGGGAATAAAATTAATTCTTTTCAGCAACAGTTTGGGATTTGGTTTTCCATCAGTGCAGTTTTAATTCATCAATAAATCAAACAATTAAATAAATAAATAAATAGACAAATTTTATGAAGTCATTAAAGTAGGAATTTGCTTTTTATGTACTAATTATGTTTTAATCTCGTCTGTTTTGAAGATTTTGCTGTGTGGAAATATAGCCAGAAATAAAAGAGTACTGTATTAGATGAAAAAGAAGAAAGGAATTAAGTCATGCAGGACTGGAGTAAACTGGGAAAATTATTGCAAAATCTTTTAGGAAGGCTGTTAAAATCTTTGACAGATACTTTAGAGAGCAATTGAAAAAAAACAGAAAGAAAGAGTAGAGGAATATCGAGAATTAAGTAAACAGAAGGGAGAGTGAACCACAATTGATAGAGAGAATACAATAATAAGTAAGCATTTCAGTTAGTGTCAGTGCCTTAGTAGGTAACACTGTCATCTTTGAAAGGCATAAGAGCAGAAGGCTGTAGGTTCTAATCCCTTCCTAGGTGATCTGAATTCATTTTCCATTTCTGATGCTGTAGTGCAGCATAAGGGGGTGTTGCACTCCCTAGTGTGCCATCCTTTGCATGAGACACTAAACTGAGGCTCAGTCTGCTGTGTTGCTGGCAGCTCAGATAGATGTAAAAAACCCCATGGCACTTATCGAAAGGTGTAGGTGAATATCCATCAGTGCCCTTGCCAAATTCAACTCAGTCAGTATAAATACCACTGTGACTCTCCATTGAAAAGAGGCCACAGACCTAGTAGGATTAACCTAGTCAACGAAATGTAAACATATGAATAAAAAATAAAAATATTCGAATGAAATGTGGGGATACTAATTGTAAAAAAAGAAATTAATCTAAAGATGGGTGTACATACAGTATAAATGGGTTTAGAAACAACTCTAAAAAATGAAGTTGGATAAAGTAAGAAGACTCAATGGGATTCAACCCAAGAATTCTGCAAGTACTGTAAGTTTGAACTAATGAACTTCTAACCCCTGTCATTAATACATCTTGGAAGAATATAGTGTGCAGTGTAAGAGGACTGCAGAAGGGCACAACACAAAAAGTGGGTACAGTGAATAACAGCAATACAAAGCACACTCAGAAGTTAGAGGCTGTTTCTTATGAAGAAACAGTTATTGAGTAGGTCATATATTGTGGGTACAGAACTTAAGGCAGCATAGCATCAGATCAGAGAGTTCATGTAACACATACCTTTGCAATGCACTTTAGCCCTTTACACGATCCTTTATATATTTTGCTCTTTCTGCGGAGGAAAGCCTTCAGTTAGGCATCAGGGCACAGCAAATGGAGGTAGGGGGTTATCTTTCTCCCCTGAAAAGTGTTACTATTTATGTACAACAGGACTTTATTGCCTGTACTTTGGCCACTTTGTTCTCTGACATAAAAATGGGAAATGGACTACAGATTACTAAGTACTTGCTAACTATAAAACATAATTATTTCTAAAATTCTAAAAATTCTCCTAGATGGTCTACAGAAATATGCCTATCAGTGGCATTAGTAATAATGTCACATTTAATGTCAACAAATATAGCATCATGAAATTTTTCAAAAGAGACTTCAGTTATAACTAGAGAATAAATGGTCAAATCTCATAAAACATGACACCATCATTAAAGACCTACAGACAAGGGCAGACAATAATTTAAATTTTACCAATATTTATCCATCCCGAATCCCTTTTTCCCATTTTTGCACATGGGGTAGGGGTGTCACTTCAACAGTCACCAAAGTTAGGAAGGTATACTCTGCAGCCCGTCTAATTCCAAAGGACATGTCTAGTCACTCCAGGAAGATCAGTAGTCCATCTAATTATAAAACAAATGTCTAGATACTCCAAGAAAATTAGTGTAACACTTTATACTTCATTGACCTGACCCATTATTAAATACAGTGCTGCATTTTGTACCCTATGAACACACTACCTGAAAGAACTTCGAAAGGTACAATGATGCCTTACTAAAAAATCATTGGATTGGAAAACTGTTCAAAAATAATTCAGAAACCTGTCATTAGTTTCTTTTTATTATGGGCTACTTAGAAGCAACTTCTGTTGAAGAGAGAGAGAGAGAGAGAGAGAGAGAGAGAGAGAGAGGTGGTAGTGGTTTAGATTGTCAAACATGTAATACTGGCAGAATTGATCGCAGAATCATTTGATCGACTCTGCTGGCATAACTGTGTGGGAGGTCGCAGAGCAGCAGGGAGTGGGAATTTGCCCTTACCCTGCTGATGTGTGATCTTGGAGTTGGTATATATAATTAACAGGGGGTGTGGATTGCTCTCCTGAAAAAAACATCGGTTGCTGTTTTTTTTTTTTTCAGTGTTTTGATGT
>NC_056746.1:461089590-461199590 GCF_019279795.1 Protopterus annectens
TTAGAGTCTGACATGGCACCTGCTATTCTGACCATGTGGGTTCTATCCCTGAGACAGTTTGCAACCCATCTTGTGACATAGGGGTTGATATTTAAGCTGGTGAGCTTATTTATGATGCCTGAGTGGGGTATTGTGTCGAAGGCTTTTGCGAGGTCCGGGTAGGCTGCGTGGACTACCTTCCCTTCATCTATGGCTTTGGTAACTGTTTCAAAGAAGTTGACCAGGTTCAAGAGGCAAGATCTGCCCTTAACGAAGCCGAATTGGGTAGGATCCAGTGTCTGGAGGTTCCCAATGTCTTTGTTTATGATTTCCATGATGATATGCTCCATAGCTTTGCAGACCAGGCTAGTCAGGTTTATAGGGCGATAGTTTCCGGGGTCTGTTGTGGCACCACCTTTGTGGAGTGGGACCACTGTTGCTGTACATCATTCCGTGGGTACATATACTGTAGTAAGGCTGAGCTTGAACAGTGACTTTATATGAGGGTTTAGTTCTTCTTGGAGCTTGTGTAAGACGCAGCCCAGGACACCGTCTGTTCCCATTGATGCTGTGTTTTTTGCTTTGGAGAGGGCAGCTCTCACCTATGCATCTGTGATCTCAGGAAGGCTACACTCTGTTGGGATAGACATTTGCTCTTTTGGGGGGGGGGGGGGGTTTGCACTGAACCTTTCTGCCAGGATGTTGGCAATGTCTGTGGGTTCAGTGTATTTTTTGTCATTTTGCACTAACTCAGAGCATATCTGGGAGTTGCCTCCCAGGTTTCTGACATAACTAAAGAAGGTCTTGTTATTATCTTTAGTGTCTTGTGCAATTTTTCTTTCGAAGCTGGCCTTAGATGATTTTATGAAGGATTGTAGTTTCTTGTTAGTACTGATCAGTGATGCCTTCCCTTTTTGGGATTTTGCTCTGTCATGTAGTAGCTTTCTCCTTCTGTTGTATAGCTTATTTATGGCCGGGGTCCACCAGACAGGTCTCCTGCCTTTGGAGGAGTGAGTCTTGGTTTTATTTGGGATAGCATGCTCCATGCATTCCTGTAGGTGTCAATAGAATGCCTTTGTAAAGGATTCTGCATTTTGGGCCGTATTTTCCACTGGCTCGGGGGCTTTGAAGGATTCCACCTCAGTTTTAAGAAGTGTGAAGTTTGCTTTTGAGAAGTTCTTCACCGTGGTTTCCTTGGCTAGGGGTGGGGATGGAATATGGATGTCCAGTGAGATTTGTTTATGGTCTGATCTTACCAATGAGGGGTATACCTCTGGTGTGGAACATAGAGACCCAATGTTGGTGATGACCAGATCCAATATGTTTTCCCCTCTTGTGGGAGTGGTGACCAGTTGTTCCATAGCATTTGAGTTTATAAATTCTAGGAACCGTTGGGTGAGGGTGTTTGGGCTTGAGTAGTTTTCCCAAATGATGTTTAGGTAGTTGAAGTCACCCAATATAATAGTGTTTGGAGAGACCTTCATATTCTCCAGTGTTCTCAGGAAAGCCAAGTGAAGTTCCTGTGTTTGGGAGGGTGGTCTGTAGCAGGCTACAAACTGAAAGGCAGTTTTGCCCACTGTTAGTTGCACATGGATGGTCTCCAATGCTTCGTGCAGTGCCACTAACCTGGAGGTGTGGGTATCTTTGATAAATATGGATACTCCCCCTCCTTTTGTGGTTCGGTCCGAGTTTTGCGGCCGGAACGCATGGTATGAAGTATAACCTGTTAGTGCTGGGGTGCTCTTGGGAGCCTTGAACCAGGTTTCTGTTACTGCACAGATATCGATATTCTCCATACTGAGGAGAGTCTCGAGTGTGTGCATCTTGGGGTTTAGACTTCTGGCATTGAGCAGCATTACCCTTAGTTTTTTTTTCTTTGTGTTGTCTATGGAGGTGGGTTTGTCCTTTGAGCCTTGCCTAAAAAAGGTACTATGGGGGAGGCAAGAGCCTTTGCCAGTATTCGAAAACCCAGGGGTGACAGGTGCAAGCCATCCCTAGCGAAGCAACGTGGCTTGTTGAGGATGTGATCCCAGGCTGACAGACACTGGATCCTCTTTGAATGACACCAATACTTTAGCCAATTGTTAAAATTGATCATTTTGTCTTTATACTGTCGCATCATTCTTGGTGAGGGTAAGATGCTACTCAAGGTCAGGGTCATACCGGCCTGGGCTACATGATCAAAGAGCTCCTGTACGTCTTTTTTCATGTAGTCCAGGGAGGTACGTCTCAGGCCATTCACACCAGCATGGACAATGACGGAGTCATATCTGTACTTGCTTTGGAGTGAACTGAGTGCTTGTGTTATGTGGTGGATCCTGGCACCTGACAGGCAGCTTACAGTGACCTTCTCCTTGTTCAGCCTGGTGAGTCGGACGTCAGTGTGTCTGACAATAGAGTCACCTATTACAAGTGTATTAGGTGTGTTGTTTAGCCTTAAGGGCTGTGACTGTGTGGCACACTGACTTTGTGAGCTATGTGTTTACGTGGATATTGTTTCGTGGTAGGTGTTGCTTGGATGTCTGCTTTGGAGGTCTCTGCTGCTTAGGCAGATTTTTATTTCGAGCCTCCGAGTATGTTTTTGTGTGTTTATTTGTTTGTTTTGCTGAAGCGATAGGTCTATGTGAGACTGGATTTGTGGTGTGTGTGGTTACCTTCTCCTCCTGACAGGCTGTGCCAGTACTGGGTTGAGAGAGCTTAGCCTCCAGTTTGGCTATATAGTTGCATCTCTCACATATATTTGAGCTTGTTGGGAGGAGGATAGGGTGGTCTGTATATATAAGGCAGTTGTAACATTGCCTCAAGATTCTCATATTCACCAGCTGGACTGGGGAGTAAACTCGAAACTGACCTTTGGACATGCCTGAATAATATAGGGAACTACTTATTGACTGATCAGGAAGAACCAATAGGGAGCAAGTGCTTAGAAGGAGTATAAGAGGATGTAGTGCTTTAGTTTGTGTTTACCTATGAGATTACTTATAAGAGCAAGTGCAGGGCTTTAGAATGAAAATAGAGTGCTTAATTAGAGATTTAGAGCAGTTCTAAGGGAAAAAGTGAAGAGCAGACTTTGTAGAGCCGGGAATAGTTTAAACCTGTTTAAGCAGTGCTACCTGACGCTGCTCTGTGCGCAAGACCGCTCAAAAAGAGAGTTGCAGGGTTTTAAGAGAGAGAGATCAAGGAGTTTAGAATTGACCCAAAAGGGCCAATAAAACTACAGCTTGTAGGCAGTAACTACTCCTACAGGGACAGACAGGCTGCTCAGTGTTAACCACTGCCACTGGTGAACACAGAGACTTCCCTTTAGCCCAAGCAAGCACTGGCCTCCAAGAAACTTACAAACAGCTCAGAACAGCAAATCTGTAACTGAACTTTCTTAAATTTCAGAAAGTGGGAAAAAGCAAGATTTTTTTTTTTTTTTTGTTTTAGTTTAAAGGTAGCAGAGATACACAAGTAGCAAAATATTCACAACAGTGCAATAAATGACCCCACACTTGAGTGCTAGGCCAAAGTCAGGTAAAATGCAATTTTAAGAGAAAAAACGATTTTAAATTAAGTGCAACACAGGAAATGCAGTAAACAGGCTCTAGATGTGTTCTAAATACTGTTTCTAATACAGATCTTATACTAAAACCTCAAAAAGGCTCTACTCTCTACTCTTCTCAATTCTGATTATAAAATTATTGCACATCTAATAAACAAATTACTAATAAATAAAATTAGTGACGTTTTGCATCCAAATAAAATTAGTTTTATCCCAGTAAAAAGATATATGTATATGATAAATCAAGTATTTTCTCCACTATTAAAACAAACTAAAGATTAACATTTCTTCTGCAGCCTTTATTTTACTGAATGCTTTCTTTTTAAACATTTACTTAAACTGAAGCTTCCACCTTCAATCTTTAATATAATTAAGGCTTTGTTTGCTAATAACAAATATTACCTCAGAATTTATTTGAGTATAGCATTGCGCACAATGGAGTATTGTAGTATAAACACTGTACTATAGAAATGTGCAAGTAATCCATAAGTAATAAAAAATGGTTTCCCAATCACATTGTATGGTAACAAAGTTATGGAAAGATGATCACAATTCAAGCATCCTGATAGTTATCTAGACATGTGTATAATAGAATCTGTACATTAAGGTTAAGGACAACTATGGAATGTAATTGACTATGTTAAGATAACCAAAAAAAAAAGACTAAAAAATGCCAGCTATCCCAATGTAACCCCATGGCATTCATAGCATAAATTTTCATGAAAACACACAGAAACATCTCAGAGAACTCCAGATATTTTCATATTTCATTCACTAACTTAAAATACATGCTTCAAAGCTGCAATGCTATATATAAAATATATATATATATATATATATATATATATATATATATATATATATATATATATATATGTGTGTGTGTGTGTGTGTGTGTGTGTGTGTGTGTATTTAAATATATATATATATATATATATATATATATATATATATATATATATATATATATATATATATATATATATATATATATATATATATATATATATATATATATATATATCACATGTCACTTGACCAGTGACAGTCATCCAAATCACAACCCCAGTGAACAAAGATGAACATATCTATTCATAAACGCGAAGCCTTTCACTTCATAACACTGAAGTATCAAAACACTGAAACTCAAAACACTGAAACCAAATACTGAAACTTCAAAATCTTGAAAACTCAAAACACTGAAACTCAAAACACTGAAAACACATATCATACATATACTGAGTTTAAACAACATAAATCATAGCACTTTCTACCAAGTGTATGCACGGGGTGTAGTTAAGTGCAATCTTGGAGTAGATATATATAAGTAGCAGGGTGTGTGGCAGCCCCACATAGAATGTACAGGGGCATGCCCCTGGTTACACTTGGTAGAAAGTGCTATGATTTATGTTGTTTAAAGTCAGTATATGTATGATATGTGTTTTCAGTGTTTTGAGTTTCAGTGTTTTGAGTTTTCAGTGTTTTGAAGTTTCAGTGTTTTGGTCTTCTATATTATGAAGTTTTCTCATTTTCAGTGTTTTGATAGTTCAGTGTTATGAAGTGAATCCATATATATCTATATATATATATATATATATATATATATATATAGTGACAACATTTAAAAGCTTGCCTCCATTTCAATGTAGTTCCAAGGGGAATGAGAGTTCTGTGTATGCCAACATATGGGGAAACTCATCCGGAGTTACTGGAACAGTGGCAACAACTCAATTTAGAGCTAAGCCGTAAATAGATGCAGCTCATTATTGATTATTTTGATCCTATTGAGTGGAACCTGAGCAACAGCATACAGCAGCAACATAGTGACATTACTGAGAGGTTTGAGGGTGAAACCTATGCTGGTGCACTAAACAATATGTATGTGAATGTCTCCTTGTATGAGAATAGACTGAGACAGACTAAGCAACGCAAGCTGCAACGAGATTTCACAGATTTCAGTCTAGGACATGTCTTTACATGGCCACAAAATGTGATTAACTCTAATAATAACATCAGACAAGAAACACCTCCAGTCATTAATATAGGACCTGAGACATCTCATACATCGACTACACCTCCTCTGACTATTGCTGCCAGGGTGCAGAAGGTGGGTCAAAGTGCTGATTCAGCACAACCAACATTAAAGCAGATGACATCAGAGATCAGTGTTACACCTTTACCTAACCAGCAAGCAAATAACCAGTCTTTACAAGTGGGCTAGAGCAAAGCAATTAGCCCCTTTAACCTTGGATCATTTCTTACTATTACCGGTAAAACAGAATGTATACTGGCAGCAAACATGCTCAATGAGCCAGGGAAGAAGGAAGAGGAAGTTTTCAGAAGAGCAGATGACATTGAACAGAAGAGCAAGGCAATGAATGAACTTGTAATTAATTTGTCTGACCATTGTTTAAGTGAAGCTGAAGTAGCCCTATTGAACAAGGGTCTAACCTTTATACCCTCTGTATGAACTGAAGTAAGTGACCTTTTAACAGACTTGAGACTGTTTGGTTCTAATGCAGCTTTGAAACTGTACTTTAAAGATGTTAAACAAAGTGATAATATTAAATTTCGTAAGAAAAGTTCATTTACATCAATTATAACTGCCCACATAGAAATGTTCATCAAAGCTTGTGAGAAAGAGATATGTGATAGTTTTTATGTAAACAATAGAGGTTCGTATTGTAATCTAACATCTAATGAGAGAAGTGCTCTATGCGCCTTACAGAATAATGAAGAGCTAAGTATAAGAGCTGCAGACAAGGGAGGAGCAATAGTTATCATGAATAAATGTGACTATATACACTCTATGAATATGATGTTAGGAGAAGTACATACTTATGTGCCTTTGAATAGTATTCAGTACATGAATGTTAAGGACATTAAAGAAAATTTATATGATCTTTTTATGTGTAGACAAATAGATGAAAGATTATATGCTTATTTTCATGCTGAATTTCCCAGAATACCCTGCATAAAAGGTCTACCCAAGGTACATAAGTGCCTTCAGAAACCACCTTTAAGACCCATCGTAAATGGAAATGGTTGGGCCACAGAAACTCTTTCAATTTATGTAGAGAGTAAATTTGGGCAATTGGTTAATAAGATTCCAACTATCCTTAAGGACACATCTCAATTTCTGAAAGATCTAAGGGAATACAATGAAAAATTTGATCTGAGGAGCTGTTATATGGTTACTCTAGATATATAAAGTCTATTTACATGCATACCAAATGCCTATGGCATAGAAGCAATAAGAGATGTGATGAGTAGTATAGGATCTAGCAATACAGATGAAATTATACTGATTTGTGCATTGTTGGATCTAATTTTATCCGACAATGTTTTTATGTATGATATTATTTATGCCATGGGCACCCCCTGCACTAATTCCTATGCGAATTTGACAGTACACTACTGGGAGAATAAACATTTGTTTAATAACAAATTTAGTATGCATATAAAGCTATATAGACATTTTGTTGATGACATTTTTTTGTTGTGGGATGGGGAGCTACAGCCCTTACTAGACTTTGTTAAGTATCTAGAACAGACAACAGAATTTTTGAGTTTACAGTGTCGTATTCCCTTAACTCTATAGACTTTTTAGATGTTTCATTATATAGAGATGAAGCAGGAATTATTAACACTAAGCTTTTTCATAAATCATGTTGGAAAAATAGTTTGTTGGAGCATAGCAGTATGCATCCCAGACATATTTTCCCAACATTATTAAAGGACAGTTACATAGAGTTAATGATATTTGTAACAAAGCTAATGCTTACAACAAATGTTTTTAGAAAGAGGGTATGGAATGTCTACTTTTAAAAACATTAGGGATGCTGTTACACAGAATAATAGTCGCATTGACCGTACGGAAGCTAACCAAAAAAGTGGATTAGTTGAAAAAAGAAATAAAGTATGTTTTATAACCAAATATGCTAATAATAGTAGTAGAATGTGTTATATTATTAAAAGAAATTGGCATTTTTTTGACAGGAGATAAGGAAACACTTAATATTATAGGACAAGCTCCGAGTTTTACATATATAAACAATCGGAACCTGAAACAGTTGTTATGCAGTGATCGGCAAAAATAACATTACATACACATAAGTAGGAACTTTCCGATGCAGGAATTGTAAGATGTGTGAGCATATTTGTAAAATCAAAAATTTAGGCATCCATACTTACCTTTTATTTTTGTTCCTAGGTTTTATGCTACATGCAATAACACTAATCTGGTTTATCTAGCAGAGTGTAAAAACCGTAAATGTTTCTGTGTAGGTAAAACTCAGAAGCGTCTGAAGGACAGGGTTTACCAGCATATGTACGATGTAAAGAATAAAAATAAACTGAATGCTTTAGCCAGACATAAAATGGAATTTTCCACACATAGCTTTGTTTTTAAAGTTTTACAGATATTTGATAAAAGGGGAGGTAATTGCAACAATCAAGTAGAACGGATTGAATTAAAGTGGATCTTAAGGTTACAGGCACACGTATATCCAGGCTTGAACAACTACGTGTGCATTAAACCAGAGTTAGTTGCCCATCCCCTTAAGTAAATTAAATTAATTAATGTTTCAATTATGTTATTTTAATTGCCTTAATTAGTTTTTTTATTACATTGGACTTTGTATAAAATGTGAAATGCTTTGCTACTTTGTATTAAGGACTTGAGAAAGCGTAGGTGTGCTACATGAAAGCGCTTGTCTGTAATAAATCGATTTTACTGTCGCGGTGGTCTTCAGGGTTCCTTTTTTGCTGCTATTGTTATTTGTTCACAGATGATCTTCAGGTTTGTGATGGTGTTTTTTCACTCTACAAATAAAAATAGGTAGAATACAAATAAAACACAGCAGGGATTAGCCTTTTCATGACCTGACTAGTTGCTTCCTCAGATCCATGTGTAATTGAAGGTGTATTTGTTACACACATGCCATGTCAAAGGCAACACACAGGTGTAGGTGTGTATGTCTGTCTGTTAGTAGCACAAATATAATATACATAAAATCAGGGCCAATACATATACATACACCAATGACAAATAATAATATTTTCAAAAATGTAACAGTACAGCATAATAAATATAGCAGGCTTTACACATGGATGTGAAAAAAGTACACTGTGTAACACACAAGTATAATGAGAATAAGAACACATAGCAAGCATTAGAAAGAAACTTGAGGGCACATGTCCTGCATTGTACAATGGGCACACATGCCGCACAAGGTCACTTTGTTGAAGTAATACTTATGAATTTTCAGTAGTTTTAACAAAGGCAAATATACATCCAAAAATAATAGTGAAATAGGAAGGTGGGAGGGAGGTGGACAACCTGATCTTACGTCAGAGTAAAGCAGGACAAGGTAAGATGATACAATGCAAATGCAGGTGTCCAGCACACAGGGCACTGTAGAAGCCACACAGAAATATGCTTAACCAAACAGACAATGTATGTCAAATGGCTAGGTTGATTGCTGATGTCCACAGAAATGGATATGTATAAAACACGCATACACAGTAATGTGCAATCATGTCATATCAACATGCATAGGTAAGTAAGATAGAAATTACAGGCACATATACATATACTATCATGCAAATGTTAATTAAAGAAAAGTAGGTATATGTCAACTACCCTACTTGTTATAGAACAGAGGACACTCTTGTGAGCATCATTAAAGCACATCAGCAGTAACTCAGTGAATGTTCCATTGTTGGTATGTATCCAACTATGTGCACACACGTGAATTCATTTAATGTGTACAACTATTTCTGGAAGATGTACGCTGATATCAGTACATAATGGATGTGGAAATGTTACATACAGTAACACAGAATAATGTACTGTTAAAGAATGTGTTACCTATAACACTGTGTACAGATTAATGCTACATTGCTGTTTGATGCAGTCAGAAAAGTAGGGCTACACATAGATATACCTGTATATGATCCCACATGGCATCAGTACTGCCAAACCATGACACACAGCACCACATCCTGAGAGTGGATTATCATGACAACTGTTGTCAAAAAATATGTGGAATGACATGTCTGTATGTTGCACATATCTGATATAGTAAAACAGAAATCCATGGTGTGTCACACTAGTAATGGAGTATGGACAACATATCTTGTCAGTCACACCAGTAGCACACATGTTTACAGGCTACCTCTTACAGCACTTTTTGCAAGTTAACTGCCAAAATGCATGGACAGTTGAATGTATTTGGAAAGTATAATGTGTTAATGTGTGTCATGCACACATTGAAACTTAAGTAAATGTCACAAGACAGTAACAGATAATTATGACAGATACATATGAATGCACAAGTGTGCACATTGTGCATATACGGTCCAATCAATGAAATGGCAATCACCATGGTGGCAGCATAATACAAGCAGAGCACACAGACGATACTTACAACCTGGAAGGACCAGAATGATGGAGCTCAGACTACCGAATGATCTCATGAGCTATCATTCTGAAGGAATCCTGCATAGCCCCTGCCATATCTGCAGAGAAGGACCCCATCATGTCCATCATTTATATTTGGAACACATTGGTCATGACTTTCCAGATGTCTTCCCAATAATCATCTAATTTCCAATCATGTTGATGTCTCCTCTGGGGTGCAAGCATGATAGCTTGGGCAGGGGTGGATCTAGATTCCTTGGTATCATCATCGTCATCATCCTTGGAAGTCTCTGGCAGTGTCCTTGCATGTGTGCTACAACACCTTGGATCAAAGAACATCCACGGGTCCATGCCCTATAAAGATTAATTGCAAAACAAAACAAAAAAGAATAGCAAATGTCTATCAGACAGAGCAGTCCCATGTATATCATAGTAAAACAGAATATGATTATGATGACAACTTACACAAGGACTGACACACATACATTATGGACAGAGTTACCTATGGTCCTATATGTCCTATTCATAAAAAGGATGCCAGTATTCTTTAATGAACAATTATATATGCTTCGACATACCCACACAGATCATTAGCTTTGTTAGAATGTATGAATGCTCAAATTAACAGATTGTACTGTCTGCTTTCAATGATTTATATGAGCAGCCACAAAGTGCCATTTTTAAAATGAGGAGAAAGTGATATGACGATATTGTGGACAACAGGGAAGTCATATGACAAACATCTTTGACAGCCAACATGATAATTGTCTGAACACACATCAATATAATGCGTACAACTGTAAAACAATGTGATATGTCATCAGCTGTGTTAATTGAACATATTGCCACCTATCCGTTTTTTTTCCGGACTATCCAGAAATCAAATTGATTCTTCGATAGTCCGGAAAACACTGTACAAACTCTGGTATTCTCTTTCAAAAAAGGAAACAAACTATCGGAGTTTGTTAAATCAGCTGATTTAATATGCTTTTTTACAGAAAAGTAAATCAGTAAATCGGCTGAAAGCAGACACCAGGAATGGAAAAAGAGGGTGTTCCAGTCCACTGATGTCATAGTGATGTCACAAAATGAGCAGCACATAGGTGGGAGAGTGGGTGGGAATGGTTGGGGTTATGGGTAGTGCAAGGGGTGTGGCCTTACTCTAGTTTTAGCCACAACGAAAGGTGGCAACCCTAAATATATCTCTTACTAATAGGACTGTATTTGTACCACTGTATGCATTCTCTACCAAAACAATTAGCAATCAATCGCCTAAAAAAATGAAAACAATGTGAATATGCTTGCTGATACTGAACTGCTGCAATTAAATATGCATCTGCTTAATCATCAGTAAACTTACGCTATAACTGTGTTTCTACAAAAATTCCCAAGAAGGGAGGTTTGAGACAGATGCAATACTAATGCTGACCTGCAGGGTGTGCTGAATATGAACTGATGCAATCAAACAAGTATCAGCTCAAGTGTCACTAAACCTAGGCTATAACTGCGTTTCTACAAAAACAGCGAAAATGTCTGAGGCAAATGCAATACTACTATTGAACTAAAGGGCATGCCACACAGTTTTTCACTGTTACAGTATTCATCATAGAAGGGATGGCCCACCCAGGACAGACCAACACTCGGCCAGTATAAAGAAGCCTAAAAAAGATCTTGTATACACAGTATGTCACATGTATGGTCCCTGCACAGAAGGTAGGGCATAAAAGGGATATATGGATGCAACTTCCTAGAACAGAATTGTCTCAGAGGAGAACAGCTACAACAGGACAAAGGAGTACATGCACATCCAAAAGGAAAAATACAGAACAAACAAGCGGGGGTTGGAGGGAGGGAGTGAATACTGCAATAGTGAAGTGAAGGGCATCTACTGTTATGGTAAGATTTTACACAACTGTACTATGTTCTTCTATATCACTGTTGCAGTATTTGTCATAGAAGGGAGAGTAAAAAAGCTCAAGAAACAGAATGGGAGGTGGAAGGGTGAGAACAGCCCTGAACAGACCTACATAAAACTGTTTCAGCAAAGCCTGCTCCGGCCCTAGAAACCATATCCAAGTTCTAATGCTTAATTAAAGTATGCACTGAAGACCAAGTAGCAGCTTCAAGGATGGAATTGATGTCCAACACCTTGAAGAAGGCACCAGAAGAGGCAACAGTGCTAGTGAAATGAGCTCTAACAGAAGTAGAGAGAGATTTGTTACGAAAAGAATAACAAAAGGAAATGGCCTTAGATACCCAGGATGAGATGGTTTTCTTAGAAACAGCCAAACACAAAGACCTGGGATGAAAGGAAACAAAAAGCTGATCAGACTTATGAGTAGCCCTAGTTTTATCCAAATAGTACCTGAGCTGTCTGTACAAATCCAAGGTATGCAGGACCGTCTCACTAGCAGGCTGAGGAGAAGGAAAAAAAGGAAGGGAGCTGTACATATTGATTCAAGGACAACTCATTTACTACCTTGGGCAAAAAAGAAGGATTAGTACAAAGGGACACCCTGTCTCTGTGAAAAAAAACAAAAAGGAGGAATGGCCTTAAGGGTCTTGGGCTCAGAAACCCTCCAAAGAGAAGAAAAAGCCAGCAATAAAACAGTCATCCAGGTACAATATTTTAAAGAAGCAAAATCTGCAGGCTCAAAAGGAGCCGGAGTCATATTTTTTTCAAAACAAAATTATGGTCCCAAGAGGAGGAATAGGCTTTTTTGGGGCCTAAAATGCAGGATGCCTTTAAGAAATTTTTTGACCTCAAAATGAGAACTCAAAGGATGACTCAAGTGCAGACAAGCAGAAGTGTCTGACAATGGAAATTCACAGAAGAACAGGCAAGCCAGACTGAAGCAACTCAAAGAAATAAGAGAGGACCAGAGGGACCCCCACTGAAAAAGTGTCCTGATTATGAGCATAGCACCAGACCATTTGGACATATAAGATTTTCTGGTTGAAAGTTTCCTTGCCTCCCGTAAAACCCTGAGCACATCCTTAGAAAAGATGTGTCTGATAGGGATAAAAACCCTATCACCTACAATGGCAGTTGCAGATTGGACAACTGAGGATGGAGGAGAGACCTCCTTGTCCTGTGTGAGGAGATCCAACCAGTGAGGTAACTTGTGATGATTGTCCCTGGCCAGATGCATTAAGAGGAGGAACCAGTGCTGTCTCAGCCAAAAGAGAGTCACTAGCAAGATTTTTAGGGAGTCAAGCTGCATCTTCTGCAGGACTCTTGGAAGTAGGGGAAGAGGAGGGAAAGCATAAAGAAACATCCCCTTCCAGTGAAAGGAAAGGACACCCATCTTCCATGTTAGATGGCAGAGAAGAAGCTGCCTGTTCAGAGGGGAGGAAAAAACATCTACATGAGGAATACAAATTCGTCTCTGTGAAGCATCCATTCGTGAGTCTCTATTTTGGACCTGTTCAGAGAGTCTGCCATTAAATTATGCTCTGAAGGAATGTATAATGCCTGAAGTGTTAATTGATAACTGAGAGCCACTTCCCAAGCCTGAAGTGCCATCCTGCAGAGGAGGTAAGATTTCATGTGCCCCTGCTTATTGACATACCACATCACTGTAGTGTTGCCTGTGTAAAAAGCCTGAAAGGCCAGAATCAGATCTCTCATCTCTTTGACGTTGATATGGTCTGCCTTCTGATGGGGATGGGGGGGGGCAGAGACCCTGAAGCTTCAGGTGACCAAGAGAAGTCCCCCACCCCATGTCTAAGGCATTAGTGAACAGCTCTTGAGAAGGGACTGGAGGTTGAAAGGCCCATCGTGGGTTGACAGTGAGCTGCTGAATCCATCAAATGCTTTCTTGAGACAGAGAAGGAGAAGTACACTAACATTCAGAGAGTGATGATACTGCAGTCAGACTTGAGTTGAGGTACCACTGAAGCTTTCACATATGCAGTCTAGAAAGAGGAAGCATTGGAATAGAAGAAGCCATGAATCCCAGGGGCTGAAGAAACTATCTGGCTGCCAGAGGAAGAAGAGACAAAACAAGGCTGTCGACAACAATACCTTTGGAGGTGGAAGAGAGGCCAACATTGGCACCTTATGAATCCTGCATCCCAGATACACATGATCCTGACAGGGAGTCAGGGTGGACTTTTGAAGTTGATACTAAATCTCAGACTTTGAAGAACAGAGATGGTGAATTGCTGATACTGTAACAACTGACTGGGAGAAGGCACCTGAAGCAACATATCATCTAGATAAGGAAAAGTCTGAGTGCCTTGAAGCCTGCAGAAGGCAAACACAAGAACTAAGCATTTTGTGAATACCTTGGGGCAGGAGAGAGGCCAAAGGGCAAAGCAGAGAACTGAAAATGAGAGGAAGACACAGAGAAAAGTAAAAACTTCCTGAATATAGTGTGAAAATGGATATGAAGGTAAGCATCTTTCAGGTACAAAGACACCAGAAAAGCATGGGGTAATAAAAGAGGAAATAGAGTTTGAAAATTAAGCATCCAAAAAGAAGAGATCTCAAGAAAGGTGTTGAGCTGGGACAGATCTCAAATAGGTATCCATGTATCCTCCTTTGCAGGAACCAGGAACATCCTGGAATAAAAAACACTTCCTGCTTGAGAAGGGGGCACAGGCTGAATGGTCCCTTGGTTCAACAGGGACCCTAAAACCTCTGGAAAAGAGTAACTTACTCTAGAGGAGGTTGAGGAATCTCTGAAAAAGGAGGGAGAGATTTCCATACCATGAAGTAACCCTGGCAGATGATAGAAAGAAACCAAGCATCTGAAGTGATGAGATGCCAGTTTGGAAGGCAAATGGAGAGCTGAAGGGACAATGGAATTTAGTCTAAAGGCAGGAGGTAAATTGTCAAAGCGAAGCAGACTTATCAGGCAAGGAAGGCTTCTGGGTCACAAAAATCTGAGAAGCCTTGGCAGAAGGCGCCTGCCTCCCAACTTTCATGCCCTTAGCTGTCTGGTGGGGTTGCCTGCAAACAAAAACAGACTAGAAGGATAATTCCTTTGGAACTTAGGGACATGAGAGTCAAAAATATGTTAAAGGTCTTGCAAAGCTTTGTCTTTCTCTTGAAGAGACGGAAACATGGGAGCAGCAGCATTCCCAAAAAGATGTGCATTATCCAAAGGAGCATCCAACAACTTGGCCTTAATGTCCTCAGGCAAAGTCTGGAGATGAAGACAAGAATAATGCCTCATGACATATCCAAAAGCTGCAGCCCTAGAAGAGGCATCAACAGCATCATAGCTACACTTAATAGAGTGGCAAGCCACTTGAGAAGCAGAACCTAAAAAAGATAAGGCAGAGAATTTGCATCAGAATCAGGGAGGGCAGAGATAACCCAACAAGCCTGAGCAATCAAGAAGAGAGCATACCTGGTCATGTTGTTCTAGTAATTAATAGCTCTAAAGGCCAAAATATAAGTAGTGTAAACTTTCTTGCTAATCCTCTTCATTGCCCTACAATCCTTATTAGAAGACAAAAGTTTAAAAGGTTTGTCAGAAGAGACTGACACCACAGCAAGATTAGCAAACGGACATTTAAATAAAAATAGACAATCCTCAGGAATCCCATAGAACCTATCAGGTTTCTTAGGAGCAGGAGGGTGAGAATCAGAAGACTTGGAAGCAGCAAGGAAAGTATAAAATAAGGCAGGAACTGCCGATGGTTTATGAGTATCCACCTGAAGCAACTCGTAATATCTCCTCTGAATATCACACACTTGAGAAGAATCCAGTTTAAAGAATTCCATCATCCTAGCAATTGCCCCCATAAAGGGCACTTTCTCAAAAGAAGACTCAGGGCTAACAACCCTCTTCCTCAGAACCATAAGCCAAAGGTGAAGGCATTTGTGAAGAATAGAGTAAAGGCACCTCGCCAGGCACAGAATCCTCATTCAAGGAATCTGTTTAGAATGGGTAGTGATCCAAGGAGGAGTGGGTACTAAAACCTATTGAGAAGATTTTAGGGCCATTAATGCAGAAAATAAGCCCTGAGTAAACTTTTGCCATTCCTTTTAGAATCCATAGGATGGACTGAAACATGCTTCAGATTTTTGTCTTTTCTTAAAAAGGACATCAGCCTTAATAAATACTGGAGCTTCCAACCTTTGGCTAGATTCTAAAAGATAACCTGGAATGTCCTCTATGACCAGTTTCTGCAAAATCCATCTGGGACCCTCTGAGATAAACAACCACCATTCCCCCTTGATGTCCAGAGCAGATGCCTGCAAAGCCTCACAGGACATGTGAACAGATGGATCCATGCCTGACTCCAGCAGAGTTGCAGCAGAGGAATCTGATGTAAAACTCAAATGACCTACAGAGCTATTACCTGCTTCTAGAGGGATGTCCCGTAGAGGCTGGACAGCTAAAGAATTCAGCCAAAACATCTTGGTCTTCTTTTTACCTAGCAGGAGTATCTCAATGTTAAAGGATTCTGCCATGGTACTCTGGGCTAACTGTTTAAGCCATTGGTTTTCAAGATAAATGGCCAAGAAAAACAAACAGCTTCTGAGTGTCTTAGGCACAAATGTCATATGGATACTGCAAGAGGTATGGTTGTGGGAAGTGCACAAGCAAAAAAGAAACTGTGCTGCGGTAGCATTGTTGCCTCACAGTAAGACGTTGTCCTGTTCAATTCTCAGCTAGAGCGTCTTCTGTGTGGAGACATGCGTGACTGGGTGTACCTTTGTTGAAGGTTTTGTGTCAGGGCCAGCAACATGGCATGTCAAAATCTACTGCCAGTCATTAGCAGACCGGAATTCCGCTGTGGTGGCCCCTAACCGGGAAAAGCCGAAAGACACAACAACATGATAATCCTTATGGGGAATTTCCCACCCACGCTGACATTTTACCCTCATAGATGACATGAACTCTGGGTAGTAAAAATAAAATACAAGACAAAGAAAAGTTAAAAATGAAGCATTTATCTGGTGTTGCTAAATTGTCAGTACAGCAGCAAGGAGTTTAAACCAACTAGCAAAAACAGTATTCAAACTGATGGCAAAAAAAGTTCTAGGTAGTTGCATCCATATGTCCCTTTTATGCCCTACTTTTTGTGTGGGTACCAAAAATGTGATGTACGGCACATACAAGATTTCTTTTTAGGCTTTTCATACTGTCTCAGTGTTGGGCTGCCCTGAGTGGGACATCCTTCTATGATTAATATTGAAACACTGATATAGAACAGCATACACAGCTACTTTGTGATTATTTCACTTACCTTACTGATGCATGATGGGTATTCCTGCATTCTAATCAATATACATGTTATCGTGAAAAAATACAACCCTGTAAACAAGGGAAGATGCAATTCAGTTAATAAAAAAGGGTAAAATAAGGAACATACCTCTCTCCCTCTGCTGATCCTCAAGCATGTGCATCGACTCGATACACATGACTCTATTCTGGTTGTGATCCTCCTCACCTGAAATCAAAGAATAGAATGTATGAATAATAATTAAGGTAGTCCTCATATAACACTGATATACATTTCTCAGCACAGTTTATAGACATTTATTTCTGAAGAACATTAGATAATCAGAATACACAGTTGACATTTTTACATTCAGCTGTTAATATCTTTGAACAGATTGGAGGACATGAGATTTAAGCCTGCAACCACAATGTGTATCCAAACTCTAATCTTGTAAGCTACCTACCTAACTAATGCATCTTAACTAAACAAGCATGTTTTGCATGCAGTACAGAGACTTTATGCTATGACATCATCTGGGTAGGGGATGGTCTGCTAATGAGGATCTTGGTTTAGGATTGCAAAAAATGAACATGTGATGCTCGTGGAGCTAAACAGTTTGAAAATTACCTTCATGTCAACACTGTGTGCAGAAACAACAGTAATGGAGAACATCCATTCCTCAGAAAGTGTGACAGTGTCATGTAGCATATGGCTTCTGTGAACAGAACCATTCATGTTGCTGTACATGTTGGTCAAAGTAAAGTACTGTATGTGCGAGAACCATGATATTCCTTGCAAAAGTGCATACCACTAGGAAAATACATATCTCTTCCCTGTTCTGCATTTCAACTATTAGTCTGCCCATCCCACTGCCTCAAAATTTGTGGATGATGATGTTCTACAATTGACTTTAATATTTTATGAGAAAACAGACTTTCATAGCACTTTTACAAAGTATACAATATTAACCAAAGAGTTGCTTAGCCAAATAACAGAATTAAACAAGTGTTACTTCCCCTGCTGTTAAATTGTTGATGTTAACGTAATGTTACAGATTATGGATATGTTATTAGGAATCTGACAAATAGCCAAGTGATTTGCAACTATGCTCAAAATATACATTAATAATGTTGTTGTTTTAGTTTGTCTTTCACTTTTTCCAAGTAAGGGGTCGCCACAGCAGAACTCTGGTCCACTAATGATTGGCAGTAGATTTTTTTACGAAACGCCGAGGTGCCAGCTCGACACCCAACCTTCAATGAAGGCAAGCCCATTTATGCACACATGTCTTTCGAACGCTACCCAACTGCAGGGAGGACATGCAGACTCCACACAGAAGGCACTCCCAAGCCAAGCCGAGAATCGAACGGGAGAACCTCTTGCTGTGAGGCAACAATGCTACCGCCATACCACCGTGGCAAGATATACATTAATAATAATGACTGTAATATGTTTCTCTAAATAAATGCTGTGGATATATTAAAGCAAGATAACAGTTTCAGATACATGTGTCCTGTCTCTGGATTTGAACGCACAGCATGCCGAAATGTAAACAGGCTGGTCTGTTGTCTTACAACCTGAGCTAACAGCCAGCACATACTATTCCTAAACAGATACTGCTCTAAAATACTGTTGTTATAAAGCTGATGTTATCACAGCATTACAAACTGCAGCCATATTCATAGGAATTTGCAGACTAATTCAGTGAGTCACAACTATGCACAGCATAAACTTTAATATCAAGTACTGGAAAATAGTTCCTCAAAACAATGCTATGGGTGTATTCAACCAAGCTAACAGGTACAGATATATGTTTTCCCTATATGGATTGTAAACAACAGCATGCCAAAATTTGACATGCTGGCTGGTTGTTATACAGGCCAAGTTAACATTCAGTAAGGATTTCATTTCAGAAAAGCAAGTAGTGAAGTGTTTATTAAAAGCCCTGCAGAGAATGGAAGAATATGGAAACTACAATTACTGGACATTTTATTGTAAAGAAATAACAGCTATCAACACATAACTGAAAACATATGTTTAAGCAGTCAGACAGCCATTACTTTTTCGATTCAATAAATTTGTCTGTGTAGGTTATTAGGAAGAATGATGTAATGAATTGTACACGTGTTTTTTTTCCAATTTATAATGGTGCAGTAGTTGATACCGTGGGACTATAATGGAAAACTATGAAGTACGCAGTCATCCACGGCCTAAGAGCTATAGGCGTCTGTGATGCATGAGGACAGTGGCTATGTTGAATTATGTAGTTAGATGTAGCAAAAGATATGAACATCTACAAAGGACATAATTATGAATCTTGTACTTAATATTAAATAAATTAACAATGTGGGAATTGAATCCATTGTTATTAGGACAGTATTTACCAAGTTCACTTAATTATCCCCATTAGCTAATTGTCACAGCAACTACTAAATGGTTATAAAAACATCTATCTGCTCTATACATATGTGTGTGTGTGTGTGTGTGTGTGTGTGTGTGTGTGTGTGTGTGTGTGTGTGTGTGTGTGTGTGTGTGTATAAATATATATATATATATATATATATATATATATATATATATATATATATATATATATATATATATATTTATTTATGGGACAGATTAATATCTGTAAAGTCCATAGCAATGCTCAGGTATGCATAGAATATTGATACTTACTGTAGGGATTTATGGACTACCCATGGACTTTGACGACCCTCCTTCAAAACTCCTCCATGTCCCTCCAATGCATGTCACTCCAGTGCAGTAGATCCCTGTCCTCCATCTATGCTCCATTGCGATCTGATTCCATATGTCTATCATAGTGAAGTTCCTGGGTCTGGCTCTCATCCTCTGCTCCAATCTGGCATACACACAAAACAGTTGAGTTATTTCCTTGTTGGTCCAGTTGGGCAAATGGACACGTCCTAACCTTCTCGAAGTAGCCATCATGATCCTCAAGTTGAAGAAGTCTGGAAAATACAAACACAGAGAAATGCTCACTGAGGTTCCACTCAGTTCGCAGTTAGTAATGGTCTGATCAGTAAATGTATCAAAATCAGTATTTGAAAGTGGTGCTGCTGTCATGTTATCAGATCATTGGAATATAATGGGCATGTGCCACACATGGTACCATTTATCAATACCTACTGGGTTTTTATGTAGTACACTTGGGTGTTTCTTTGCATAAATCTAATTTATGTGGAGGTGCATGAATGGGGTTCAAAAAACTTGAATATTAATGAACCTCATTAATTATGTGTGAAGATTGGGGAAAGATGGGCGAAGGCTGCCAGCCTAGTCAAATAGAATTTGATACATAATTCTATCATTTGTATATATAAAAGTAAAATACAGGCTTGTGTTCTGAAATGAAAGAAAACACTGTAAAATGTGAACTTCAAGATTGTTGCAACATTGCCATCTTCTCTAAGGAAAACCAAGCCAAGCATTTCAAATGTTTTTTGAACTTACAATTATCTACATGGTGGTGCTGAACCAGCTGGCTGAACACATTCATTCTATTGTCTTAACTTAAGGATGATTGCTAGAGTGTACATGTGAATTGTCTTTTATTGTTGTAGTTTCCTGAGCAGGTGTTAGCTTGCTAAATAATGCAGTTTGTTTGCCTGGGAACTCCAGACTAAGTGTCAAAATGATGTAATGTGAATACTGGGAAAACCTAAGTGTCAAAATGATGTACTTTGGGAGGGCCTTAGCAGAGCTGTTTGTTACTGAGTTTAAAAACTATTGTTGAGAGAGAGACTGTAAGCATTTTGTCTTGGACCATCAACCCCAGCACTGCTTATGCTCTTGATGTATGTAAGTAGGATTACAGCACTGTGCTTTCTCTTAAGAAGCTAAAGATAAGAAAGTTAGATTAAGTGTTTTTCTTTGACATCAGATCTGTCCTACTGTATTATTTTAAGTTTCTATGTGATCTCCGAACTCTTAGATATCTCTGTGGTGTAGTAGTATTGTCTTGTGTTTTAATTATTTATTATTAAATATTTCAAAAACCTTTACCTGTGGCTGGTTTGTGTAGAGATAAATAGGCTCTAGAGTACATTGCATATTTATAAAGTTTATTGTAAGAAGCCACTCTAATAAGCCTTAGACTGAATAGTCACATTGCCAATTGGATAATAATATTGCACAATAATAACTGGACACCCTTTTAAGAGCCTTTGGGTAGCTGATAATTATTAGCTGATGGTGGCAATAATTACTACCGTATAGTCTGTGTAAATGGGCACAGCTGGAGAATCTGTGTCAGCCTTTCCCAGGAGTGTCTGTGAAGTTGTATAAATACTTATCTCAAAGTGTGTGGTGTGTCAGTTACCTGGGCAGGGGCACGAAGCCCTGGTGGGACAGAGAGGGTACTGGAGGTTAGCTTACCAGCTAGGCTGAGATCTGGATCCTATAGCTGTGCCAGTGGGGAGTCTTACTGGGGACTTGGAGAGCAAGGGAGAAACCAGCCCCAGACTAACCGTGATCTCTGTGTGCACTTAAGGGAAATTGTACTTTACTGTGTGTATTTGTTATCCTTTCCTCTTCTATGAGATAACCTCCCTGGTGTTAGTGGTGAGGATTGAGGCTCCTTGATTGCTGGGCCAGGGCATGGTTGTCACATTATGTATGGCACAAATGGAACTTAAGGGGGTGTACATGAGGTGTACTTTGATTCTGTGATTCTGAGTGAGAGGTACATTGGCAATTGGTAACAGGTTTGTTTTGGTGATTAGCAAATCTCTTAAAATTAGTCATTTGCAAAGTATGTGGTTAAGGTAATTGTTATTCAAAAATGTTATCTTTAATAGAAATTGTTATAAGTTACTGGAGTGATGATGTCTTGAACTTTATGCATACAGGTGCTGCTGTTTTAAATAATTGATTTCAGTCTCCATATGCAGTTGTATAGACAGACATCCATTGCAACTGTTAACAGTGTATGAAGGCTGACTTAGAGATCATTCACAATTCTCACCAGTAATTCCTTGTACTCTATGGTGTAACTACAGAAACCTGTGAATTCTGACATTATCCATATCTAGCATATGATGTTAATATTATAAATATTTCTTAATTCATGTCTCTGAACAAAACTGTTCAAAACATGTGTTGTTGCTGTTAAGGATATGTCTTCAGTGATGATACTCAACAAAGGTATTATCACTACTGGCTCAATATACTAAGGATCCATACTGTCTGCAGCCTCACTATGGATCCTGAGGTTTGCTGACACTTTCAGTAAGTTCTTCAAATTGTTACTTGTAGTATTTAAAAGGGATATGTAAACAAACTCCTGTGGCATGATGCTGTTGTCTTTGGACCTCTGTGCAACATATATTTATTGTCAGGGGCTCTATTCCCACTCACAAACTTTAGTATAAGTTATGTTGATTTTTACCAATGTTATGTATAAGGACATTGCTGTTACTTTTAATATGTCACATTGGTATTTATCACACACAGTGTTATGCAGAGATTTGCATTGCACAGAAATGCATACTGTTTATGTTGCATATGCTGTTCACAGAATTAAATGAATAAATGGGCTCAAACATGCATATTATCATGTGCATATCACTGTCTTTCAGATGGCCACTTGTCCTAGAGATGACAACTTCTCCCCACCAGGAAAATGACATCATAATTGATGTTCTCTGGCAACATGGAAGGAAATTCCTAAGTTGTTTAGGTGATACTGTTTGATGAAATGAAATTTTGATGGACGTCACCAACATGATGAATGCAGAGACTGAGGGATGCTATGAGTGGTGGACCACTACTGATCCCTGATGACTTCACAATATTTCTGGCGTCACTGCATAAAACAAGAGGGGAGCGATGCATCCCTGGAAGTAGGAATGAAACCGGAGTTCCAGGATGAGCGTGTAAGTCTTTCTTCCCATTATGGGGCTTTGTATTGAGATAATCATGTTATATTGCTGTAGCATGCATTTTCATGTATTGCTGTTTTTAATTTACAGCAGCAGAGTTAAGCCATGCACACATCCACATAGGGTGAAGATGATGAACTGACATATATTAATACAACTCAAGTACAGACAGAGCAGTCCAAACAACATTTGTAAGGCTGTTTGCAATAATATTCACAGGCCCCATCTTCTTTGGGACTAAACCAGGGATCATCCTCATTTAATGGTACTGCTGTTTACTGTTATATTGTTGTTTCCCTACCATTGTACACCACAAGTACATTACAGGTACATCCAGTGGAGGGGCAAGCCATGCATTTTCAAGTGCAGACAAACCAGGTATGTTACAGCAAAATTGTCATAGCTTTCAGCCATGTGTAGCACATGTGATACCTGATATTTATATCAACATTTGTCAATAACTGCCCATCCAGTATACAGTTGCAATGCCTATGATATGAGTATTTGTATCCCATGTTACTGTGCTGTATAGGTGACACTGTCAGTATTCTTTTTGGTAAAGACAAGACTGTGTTGTCATTCTCTTTACTTTTACACTGCGGGATCCACAGTACCAGCCACAACCTCTCTACAGCAGGAGTCTTTCAGTGCTATGCTATTAACTATGTTTCATACCTGTCCTTGCTATTAATCCAGTAGTTGACCTCCATTAATAATGTGTCATTCTTACCATTCCTAGGCTAGTCTGCATGAATGTCCTCAAGTGCACATATGATTGGTATGTGTATGTCACACATTCTGTATGTTTTAACTTTGTTCACCTATTTAATAGTGTAAGTGATATGATCACTAATGCTGTTTTTTTCCCTACACTAGTTGATGTTTATCCCTGTTCAACACCACCATCGTCCCATGAGTTGTCGTCAGGTGTGTGTTTTTTTACTCATCACATATGTCATGTGTGTTGGCTGTGTAAACAGATTATATATGTAGATTCTGTGAAACATCCATACATTAGACCACATGTAAAGCCATTATTATTTGTGACATTGCACTGAGATACTCATGTCTTTGATGATATCCATCATATGACATTGCACTGAGGTACTTATATCATTGATGATATCCATCATGTGACATTGCACTAAGGTACTTATGTCTTTGATGCTATCCATCATGTGATGTAAGCACCTTGTCCTGATCTGTGTCTTTGTATTTTGTAGCACATCAACTATCTGTATCATCCTGCAGCCCATTCAGCTATCATGATGGTGTTTAAGATGTGCTTTAGCATGGTAGTATGACTCCTGGCACAGAGGACCTTGAGTTGTTTTGAGAGTCCATCCTTGAGGTTGATAATTATGTTGCAGTAGATGTAGCCTCAGATGTGGAGGCTCACATGTCTAGCCATTAAAAGGATGCTGCCACACTGGATGTTGAAGAGAGTGAGGCCATTGACCAACACACCACTGTTGAGAGTACTGCTGCAGCCAGTTCCACACAACAACCAGAAACACAGTGCCACTGTAGATATAGGTGAGCTGATGTTGTGCATGACCAGGAGTCAGGGAATGTCCACCTCTTGCTGCAAGCAAATGAACAGTCACAGCAATGGCATTGTTCAGACATCCATACACTTCCCCATGCCACAGATTATGTGGCACACCAGCCACATGTTATGCATGAAGGACACAAGGGCACACATGGTTAGATTATGTCTGCAATAGCAACTCAGAATTAGACTCTACTAGCTGTGGCATGGGCAGTGGAAACCCTGGCCTCTATAGTACTGCAGCAGTGCCATAGTACCAGCAGGATTCTACATTCCCCTGATGGTGTTCAGCAGACTGGAACCTGGGAGAGGCTGGCCACCTGTCCACAGAACCACCACTGGCCATCATGAATCACTGTCTGTGGTTCATCCTGCTCAGAGTTCAGATGCTGCCCCATCTGCTGTGGTCCTGCCAGTCACAAGGCCTTCAACTCACAGTCTTGCTCCTTCATCTCAACATGGTGTTGTAACCCCATCAATCTACTTTGTGGAGCAACCAGGGCAAGATGTGTCTGTACATAGTTGGGGCAGAGCAGACCATGGTATGAGGCATCAGAAAGGTCATGCTAAACTGTATTAGAGTGTGTTCAACAGTGCAGTACACATAGTTGGCTCATATTATTGAAATACCACTGTACTCTCATTAATGTCTTCTGAAATTAAAAATTCTGCATTATGTCCTGCGTGATTTCTCTTTTTTCATGTTATTATGTTGTAGAGATATGTATGCATAGCACTGATGTGTGTCTCTTATTGTTTTCTATACAGTGACAACAATGTGTATGCATACCTGTGTTAGTTGTGTCATGAGATGATGATCCATGTTGTGACACATTTGCATATGTTCATGTTGGAATATGTTCTGATTATGGTTTTATGTTTGATGCTCAGTGTGTACATCTGGTGGGTACTTGCCATTAGATGCAATCTGTGCTGCTGTGGTGGGGCAAAACTTGAACATCAATGTTCAGTCTGTGTACTACTGTACATGTGACTTGTCATGACTCAAAGATTTGGATCACACTGCCATGTTTTCTGGGTCTGCACTTGTGGTTGCACTCTACATTGCTTACACCTGTTTCTTCTGCCCTCATGTCCTTCTGCTCCTCCTCCAATGTCCTCTTCAGACATTTGGGGTTCTTGGAGGAGTTCACCCACACCTGTATCTGGATGTCCATTATGTGCTTGGGTTAGCATGTTGTGCAGCATGGCGTACACCGTTATCATCTGTGCTGACTTTTCAGGTGTGTATTGCATTGCACCACCAGATGTGTCCAGACATTTGAACCTAGCTTTCATTACATCAAACATGTGCCTTAAGGTGTTTCTGGTTGTTATGTGTACTCTTGTAAGCTTTCTGTGCAGGGTTGGATTGTTCACAGTATGAGGTCATTAGCCATGGCTGAAATGGATAACCATAGTCCCCTGTTGGGAATAAAAACACTTTTGGTCAGAATAGATAGTGTTGCGAGGGGTATTCTTAACTTTCACCCAAGCTCAGCTCCTGTACTGACCTAGTATCAGTTCCAAAGATATTTCACCTTGCTGGAATGCAGCCCTCAGTCCACTCTTCCCTCAGATCTGGATTCCATGAATTTTGCCAGGATACAGCCGGCAGCTATCTGTGGTACTCCCACAGTATCTCCCATGTGTCTCTGGAATGTTCCAGATGAAAGTACTCAGAAGCTGAGATCAACTTTGGTTTCAAGGGGGATGGAATTTCCTCACAAGTTCTCTACAGACGTGTGTGGGCACACGTTGAAGACAGCTTGCACCATTTGTCGACTAGACACTATCTATTGATTATTTTCTGGTCTGACAACTGATTTAGTTGCAGCCTTGCCCTGACTCTAGCTGGTTGCCTGCTAGGGTGCACAGCCATAACCTCATTCATGGCTTGTATCACCACAGTCTGTTGCTGTATATTAACAGTAGGTTGCATTTTTATATGTTTTTTGATATTTTGCTACAGAGTTTGCCATAATCCATAATATTTGCTTGAATTCCTTAGGGTCCATAAAATATGCACTGAGGATTTTAGAAACAGAGTCAGTATGGAGGTTTGTCACATTTTGAGTTGCATTGTGCATGCATGCTGCATTTTTTTAATCAGACCAGTGTGTGCAGAATCCGTAATTATCCCATGCTAAATACTTAAGTACTCAGTCTGCCTTCAGCTTGTCTTCTGAAATTGTGGCTTCATCAGGTTATCCAAAGTCTGCCTGCAGCATGCTGCTCTGTCCACAAATAGCTTGCATGAACTTTATGGAATCTGGTCCCAGATGTTTTAATATAAAAGTGTGCAGTTAGGCAAAGCCTGTCCTTCATCACCCTCTTCCTTTTATGTATTAACCCAATCCTAGAATTTGTACAGAAAGGTCCATTAATTATGGCAGTTTCAATTAATAATCAAAATATAAAGTTAGCCTCAGCTCTGAAAATTTCAGTTAATAGGATACTGTCTGATTTTGATTACATTAATGATATTACCAGTTATAAGGTCACTTTTATTAAATTGTAATTATTGTCATTAACTTCTAACTGTAATATTATATAACAAATTCCTTGTGATGAATTAAAATGCCTTGGATAGAGTTATAGTAAAAATTCAGATCTTATAGCAAATGGGCAGTTGTTAAATACTTACAAGACTGTGAAAAAAATTACAGCTGATTGGAGAAATACAAATATGTCTATTGCAGACATAATTACTTTATTTAAAGTTAAAATATATCCATACTTTTTCATATAAAATACTCTTATTCCTCCATAATTTAAATAGCATTGTAAATTAAATTGATTTGGTGCAAATGTTTTGGAGATGTGGTTCCCCTAGTTTACCATGGGGTATTATGACATGGCCACATACAAAAGCAGGACATAATATCAGAGATTCAGCTTTACCTTTTTCTTCAGATCTTTATTAATTATACATACTGGTATCTGAATTTTCAATTATTTTTAAGAATATAATTAATAGTGTCTGGAAATTAAGACCATCAACTTAGATTCATTGCTATAATACTAATATTTCATTAGGTACATATATTAAACATGTTCAATTTAATATTGGAAAATTTAACTACTGCATATAAAGAGTTTATTTTCCATGGACCTATATCCCTTTAGTTAACTGGTTACATAAAAAATCATTTTGTGGTACCTATAGTCACAAAACTTTATATGAATTACAGAAAATAATTATTTTCCAAATGCTCATTTATTAAAAGATTATTTTGGATCACAAAATATAACAGCACTATGTTCAACCATTGTTAATATAAGGAATACAATATTAATTTTTAATCCCACCTCATCTCAAAATGCTAAATTATATCACGGGAGAATTTTATTGAACATCTTTTCTAATTTATTACAACTCTAATTGTTAAAGTAATTGAGAATATAATTAGAGATTGGAATAATGACATAAATAACAAGTTAGGTCTAATCAGTTTTAATAATCTTTTGTAACAATCACAATTACTAATACAATCATATAGGAATAAGACAATTCAACACAAAATGCCACTAAGAATTTACTTAATTGCTGAAAAACCTGACTGAATAAAAACAATTAAAATATGCTGGCACACATGTAACAGTAAGGGACTGTCTTGTGCTAGGATCCATTTTTGGCGAATTAAAATACATTAAATCTTCATTCAGATTACTAATTACAACTGTAATGTAAATATTTAGTTTGAGTTTATGTTCCAAAGTTAATCTATGTAAGCAAAAAGTTTTAGACTTTCATATTTAACAAGTTTGGTAACCAAATGTCTAATATTACCGGTACAGAATTAAAGTCTAAAGGAAAATTCTGAATTTCCACTATACGAGTGATGGTAAATTTTTAATCAGTATCACAGCTTTGAACTTATGTATAAAGGCATTTGTTCTTTTTTTTCCTACTTCGTCTTCTCGTTGAGAGACAGTGGTGTTTGAGTTAACAAAAAATTAATTTATCAGACTTACTTTCTATAATGTATTTAACAAAGAAAGTTAAAAATAAATAAGAACAAGTGCATTATGTTAGTTATCAAGTTGTACAGACCTGATAGATCAAAGCTATAGTTAATCTGCAATACCATATATAGGAATAGTTGCTTATCTCTCCTAGGAAAGCCGTCGGTTTCTGAGTTTCTCATTTATGTATTTTTTAAATGGGTAAGTCAAATGGTCTGTCGTGATCTCTTCTTAGACATGATCTTGATCATAGGAGCAGAATATTTTAATGAATAGAATTTGTGTTTTAAGTTTGGAGGACCACAAGGAAGGAAGAACATGCAAATGCTGGTGCCAGACTGAAGCAATTTGTGGCTAATGAAAGTCTTTTTGAAAGGTGTTAAAACATTTCTGAGAAAGCCAACATACTCACAGTTCCAAGCAAGGACAATGTGAAAGATGTTAAGGAAAAAAGCATTGGAATGCAAGTATTGATACTATGTTGAGATACAAATAGAGAACTATACTTCAGAGGCAGCAGTTACTGCAGTTTACCCCAGTAACCATCAAAGGTTCATTATTTTCAAATATTGATTACAGAATAGACAGATCGCTTCCCATTAGAACAAATATGAAGCTACTTTATTTTTTATTTGCATTATTTGTACTTGTCAACAAGGGTAGATGTATTTGTTCAATTTTTAGACTCAGCCCAGGAATGCAAATTCAATAGAATGTAGTATACCAAAAACTGAAAACCTATTGCACAATATTAACAGTTCAAGTAGGAAAAACAGGCAATATCTGAGGAAAATTCATATTATAGACTAAAGCATAAGAAAATATGTTGTTTTAAATGAACTTTTGCATTTTGGAAATGCACAGTTGGCTACAGATCCAGTCCCCACTAATAGTGACATAGCCCCTTAGCTTGCATCTGCAGTCTGTGATATGAAGGATGCACTACTACAGTTGCTTTAGATATTTGTACTGAATTCACTTAATAGCCTCCACTTCTCTAACATAGGAGGTGCAGCTAACTGCAGGTAAGGAAAACGGGTGAGTTTTATTGATTCACAATTAATTCAGAATCAAGTGATTTTAAAGTAGACAAGACTGGTAGTAGCTATTATTTAGCAAAGGCTACAGCCAGATTTTTTAATATTACTCTGAGGCAGTTACAAAGGTAATAGAGCAATTTGCGTAGCATCATGATGCAATGTGTGAACAATAATAAGAAGGACAATTTGTATAGCATCATGAAGCACTGTGTGAAGAATAAGAAGAATGACAAATTGTGTAGCATCATGTTACATTGTGTGAAAAATAAGAAGAACGACAATTTGTGAAGCATCATCACGCACTGTGTGAAGAATAAAAAGAATGACAATTTGTGTAGCATCAAGTTGCACTGTGTGAACAATAAGAAGAATGGCATTTTGTGTAGCATCATGATGGACTGTGTGAACAATAACAAGAATGACAATTTGTGAAGCATCATGATGCAATGTGTGAAGAATAAGAAGAATGACAACTTGTGTAGTATCATGATGCAATGTGTGAATAATAAGAAGAATGACAATTTGTGTAGCATCATGATGCAATGTGTGAAGAATAAGAAGAATGACAATTTGTGTAGCATCATGATGCAATGTGTGAAGAATAAGAAGAATGACAATTTGTGTAGTATAATGATGGACTGTGTGAACAATAAGAAGAATGACAATTTGTGTAGCATCATGATGCAACGTGTGAAGAATAAGAAGAATGACAATTTGTGTAGCATCATGAGACAATGTGTGAACAATAAGAAGAATGACAATTTGTGTAGTATAATGATGGACTGTGTGAACAATAAGAAGAATGACAATTTGTGTTGCATGATGATGCAATGTGTGAAGAATACGAAGAATGACAATTTGTGTAGCATCATGTTGCATTGTATGAAGAACAAGAAAAATGACAATTTCTGTAGAATCATGATGCAATGTGTGAAGAATATGAAGACTGACAATTTGTGTAGCGTCATGATGCAATGTGTGAAGATTAAGAAGAATGGCAATTTGTGTAGCATCATGATGCAACGTGTGAAGAATAAGAAGAATGACAATCTGTGTAGCATCATGATGCAATGTGTGAAGAATAAGAAAAATGGCAATTTGTGTAGCATCATGATGCAATGTGTGAACAATAAGAAGAATGACAATTTGTGTAGCATCATGATGCAATGTGTGAAGATTAAGAAGAATGACAATTTGTGTAGCATCATGATGCATTGTGTGAAGAATGAGAAGAATGACAATTTGTGTAGCATTATGATACGATGTGTGAACAATAAGAAGAACGAGAATTTGTTAGCATTGTGATGCAATGTGTGAACAATAAGAAGAATGACAATTTGTGTAGCACCCTGATGCAGTGTGTGAAAATACGAAGAATGACAATTTGTGTAGTATAATGATGGACTGTGTGAAGAATAAGAAGAATGACAATGTGTGTAGCATCATGTTGCAATGTGTGAAGAATAAGAAGCATGACAATTTGTGTAGCATCATGATGCGATGTGTGAAGAATAAGAAGAATGACAATTTGTGTAGCATCATGAGACAATGTGTGAACAATAAGAAGAATGACAATTTGTGTAGTATAATGATGGACTGTGTGAACAATAAGAAGAATGACAATTTGTGTTGCATGATGATGCAATGTGTGAAGAATACGAAGAATGACAATTTGTGTAGCATCATGTTGCATTGTATGAAGAACAAGAAAAATGACAATTTCTGTAGAATCATGATGCAATGTGTGAAGAATATGAAGACTGACAATTTGTGTAGCGTCATGATGCAATGTGTGAAGATTAAGAAGAATGGCAATTTGTGTAGCATCATGATGCAACGTGTGAAGAATAAGAAGAATGACAATCTGTGTAGCATCATGATGCAATGTGTGAAGAATAAGAAAAATGGCAATTTGTGTAGCATCATGATGCAATGTGTGAACAATAAGAAGAATGACAATTTGTGTAGCATCATGATGCAATGTGTGAAGATTAAGAAGAATGACAATTTGTGTAGCATCATGATGCATTGTGTGAAGAATGAGAAGAATGACAATTTGTGTAGCATCATGATACGATGTGTGAACAATAAGAAGAACGAGAATTTGTTAGCATTGTGATGCAATGTGTGAACAATAAGAAGAATGACAATTTGTGTAGCACCCTGATGCAGTGTATGAAAATACGAAGAATGACAATTTGTGTAGTATAATGATGGACTGTGTGAAGAATAGGAAGAATGACAATGTGTGTAGCATCATGTTGCAATGTGTGAAGAATAAGAAGCATGACAATTTGTGTAGCATCATGATGCGATGTGTGAAGAATAAGAAGAATGATAATTTGTGTAGCATCATGATGCAGTGTGTGAATAATAATAAGAATGACAATTTGTGTAGTATAATGATGGACTATGTGAACAATAAGAATAATGACAATTTGTGTAGCATCATGATGCAATGTGTAAAGAAAAAGAAGAAGGACAATTTTTGTAGTATAATGATGGACTGTGTGAACAATAAGAAGAATGACAATGTGTGTAGCATCATGTTGCAATGTGTGAAGAATAAGAAGAACGACAATTTGTGGAGCATCATGATGCAATGTGTGAAGAATTTGTAATATAATGATAGACTGTGTGAACAATAAGAAGAATGTCAATGTGTGTAGCATCATATTGCATTGCATGAAGAATAAGAAGAATGACAATTTGTGTAGCATCTTGATGTAATGTGGGAAGAGTAAGAAGAATGACAATTTGTGTAGCATCATGATGCAATGTGTGAAGAATAAGAAGAATGACAATTTGTGTAGTATAATGATGGACTGTGTGAACAATAAGAAGAATGACAATTTGTGTAGCATCATGATGCAATGTGTGAAAAATAAAAAGAATGACAATTTGTATAGCATCATGATGCAATGTGTGAAGAATAAGAAGCATGACAATTTGTGTATATAATGATGGACTGTGTGAACAATAAGATGAATGACAATTTGTGTAGCATCATGATGTAATGTGTGAAGAATAAGAAGAACGACAATTTGTGTAGCATCATGATGCAATGCGTGAACAATAAGAAGAATGACAATTTGTGTAGCATCATGATGCGATGTGTAAAGACTAAAAAGAATAACAATTTGTGTAGCATCATGATGCAATGTGTGAAGAATAAGAAGAATGACAATTTGTGTAGTATAGTAATGCAATGTGTAAAGAATGTGTAATGTAATGATAGACTGTATGAAGAATAAGAAGAATGTCAATGTGTGTAGCATCATGATGCAATGTCCGAAAAATAAGAACGAAAATTTGTTATCATTGTGATGCAATGTGTGAACAATAAGAAGAATGACAATTTGTGTAGCATCCTGATGCAGTGTGTGAAAATACGAAGAATGACAATTTGTGTAGTATAATGATGGACTGTATGAACAATAAGAAGAATGACAATGTGTGTAGCATCATGTTGCATTGTATGAATAATAATCAGAATGATAATTTGTGTAGCATCATGATGCAATGTATGAAGAATAAGCATGTCAATTTCTGTAGTATCATGATGCAATGTGTGAACAATAAGAATGACAATTTGTGTAGCATCATGACACAATGTGTGAAGAATAAGAAGAATGACCATTAGTGTAGCAGCATGATGCAATGTTTGAAGAATAAGCATGGCAATTTATGTAGCATCATGATGCAATGTGTGAAGAATAAGAATGACATATTGTGCAGCATCGGGATGCAATGTGTTAAGAATAAGAAGAATAACAATTTGTGTAGAATCCTGATGCATTGTGTGAAGAATGAGAAGAATGACAATTTGTGTAGTATAATGATGGACTGTGTGAACAATAAGAAGAATGACAATTTGTGTAGCATCATGATGCAATGTGTGAAGAATAAGAAGAATGACAATTTGTGTAGCATCATGATGCAATGTGTGAAGAATAAGAAGAATGACAATTTGTGTAGCATCATAATGCAATGTGTCAAGAATAAGACAGATGACAATTTGTGTAACATCATGATGTGATGTGTGAAGAATAAGACAAATAACAATTTGTGTAGCATCATGATGCAATGTGTGAAGAATAAGAAGAATGACAATTTGTGTAGCATCATGATGCAATGTGTAAAGAATGTGTAATGTAATGATAGACTGTGTGAACAATAAGAAGAATGTCAATGTGTGTAGCATCATATTGCATTGCATGAAGAATAAGAAAGATGACAATTTGCGTAGCGTCATGATGCAATGTGTGAAGAATAAGAAAAATGACAATTTTGTAGCATCATGATGCAATGCGTGAACAATCAGAATGACAATTTGTGTAGCATCATGATGCAATGTGTGAAGAGTAAGAAGAATGACAATTTGTGTAGCGTCATGATGCAATGTGTGAAGAATAAGAAAAATGACAATTTTGTAACATCATGATGCAATGCGTGAACAATAAGAATGACAATTTGTGTAGCATCATGATGCAATGTGTGAAGAGTAAGAAGAATGACAATTTGTGTAGTATAATGATGGACTGTATGAACAATAAGAAGAATGACAATTTGCGTAGCGTCATGATGCAATGTGTGAAGAATAAGAAGAATGACAATTTGTGTAGCATCATGATGCAACGTGTGAAGAATAAAAAGAATGACAATTTGTTTAGTATAATGGACTGTGTGAACAATAAGACGAATGACAATTTGTGTAACATCATGATGCGATGTGTGAAAAATAAGAAAGACAATTTGTTATCATCGTGATGCGATGTGTGAATAATAAAAAGAATGAGAATTTGTGTAGCATCATGATGCAATGTCTGAAGAATAAGAAGAATGATAATTTGTTAGCATCATGATGCAATGTGTAAAGAAAAAGAAGAATGACAATTTGTGTAGTATAATGGATTCTGTGAACAATAAGAAGAATGACAATTTGTGTAGCATCATGATGCAATGTTGAAGATTAAGAAGAATGACAATTTGTGTAGTATAATGGACTGTGTGAGCAATAAGAAGAATGACAATTTGTGTAACATCATGATACGATATGTGAAAAATAAGAAGAACGGGAATTTGTTAGCATTGTGATGCAATGTGTGAACAATAAGAAGAATGACAATTTGTGTAGCATCGTGATGCAGTGTATGAAAATACGAAGAATGACAATTTGTGTAATATAATGATGGACTGTGTGAACAATAAGAATGACAATGTGTGTAGCATCATGCTGCATTGTATGAATAATAAGAAGAATGACAATTTGTGTAGCATCATGACACAATGTGTGAAGAATAAGAAGAATGACCATTAGTGTAGCAGCATAATGCAATGTGTGAAGAATAAGCATGGCAATTTATGTAGCATCATGATGCAATGTGTGAAGAATAAGAATGACATATTGTGCAGCATCTGGATGCAATGTGTGAAGAATAAAAAGAACAGCAATTTGTGTAGCATCATGATGCAATGTGTGAAGAATGAAATAAATGACAATTTGTGTAGTATAATGATGGACTGTGTGAACAATAAGAAGAATGACATTTTGTGTAGCATCATGAAGCGATGTGTGAAGAATAAGACAAATGACAATTTGTGTAGCATCATGATGCAATGTGTGAAGAATGAGAAGAATGACAATTTGTGTAGTATAATGATGGACTGTGTGATCAATAAGAAGAATGACAATTTGTGTAACATCATGATGCAATGTGTGAAGAATAAGAAGAATGACAATTTGTGTAGTATCATGATGCAATGTTTAAAGAATGTGTAATGTAATGATAGACTGTGTGAACAATAAGAAGAATATCAATGTGTGTAGCATCATATTGCATTGCATGAAGAATAAGAAGAATGACAATTTGCGTAGCGTCATGATGCAATGTGTGAAGAATAAGGAGAATTACAATTTGTGTAGTAGAACAGCAATTTGTGTAGCATTGTGATGCAATGTGTTAAAAATAAGAAGAATGACAATTTGTGTAGAATCATGATGCAATGTGTGAAGAATGAGAAGAATGACAATTTGTGTAGTATAATGATGGACTGTGTGATCAATAAGAAGAATGACAATTTGGGTAGCATCATAATGCAATGTGTGAAGAATAAAAAGTTTGTGCAACATCATGATACGATGGGTGAATAATAATAAGAATGACAACTTGTGTAGCATCATGTTGCATTGTATGAAGAATATGAAGAATGACAATTTGTGTACTATAATGATGGACTGTGTGAACAATAAGATGAATGACAATTTGTGTAGCATCATGATGCAATGTGTAAAGAATAAAAAGGACAATTTGTGCAGCATCATGATGCAATGTGTGAAGAATAAAAAGAACAGCAAATTGTGTAGCATCATGATGCAATGTGTGAAGACTAAGAAGAATGACAATTTGTGTAGCATCATGATGCAATGTGTGAAGAATAAGAAGAATGACAATTTTTGTAGTATAATGATGGACTGCATGAACAATAAGAAGAATGACAATTTGTGTAGCATCAGTGCACATATAAAGAATAAGAAAAATTACAATTTGTGAAGCATGAAGATGCGATCTGTGAAGAATAATAAGAATGACAATTTGTGTAGCATCATCATGCAATGTGTGAAGAATAGGAATAATGACAATTTGTGTAACATCATGTTGCACTATGTGAACAATACGAATTGTGACAATTTGTGTAGCATCATGATGCAATTTGTGAAGAATAACAAGAATGACAATTTGTTTAGCATCGTGATGCAATGTTTGAAGAAAAAGAAGAATGACATTATGTGTAGCATCATGATGTAATGCGTGAAGAATAAGAAGAATAACAATTTGTGTAGCATCATGATGCAATGTGTGAAGAATAAGAAGTATTACAATTTGTGTAGCATCATGATGCGATGTGTGAAGAATTAGAAGAATGACAATTTGTGTAGCATCATGATGCAATGTGTGAAGAATAAGAAGAATGGCAATTTCTGTAGCATCATGATGCAATGTGTGAACAATAAGAAGAATGACAATTTATGTAGCATCATGATGCAATGTGTGAAGAATAAAAAGGGCAATTTGTGTAGCATCAGTGCAACATATAAAGAATAAGAAGAATTACAATTTGTGTAGCATGAAGATGAGATCTGTGAAAAATAAGAAGAATGACAATTTGTGTAGTATAATGATGGACTGTGTGATCAATAAGAAGAATGACAATTTGTGTAGCATCATAATGCAACGTGTGAAGAAGAAAAAGTTTGTGTAACATCATGCTACGATGGGTGAATAATAATAAGAATGACAATTTATGTAGCATCATGTTGCATTGTATGAAAAATATGAAGAATGACAATTTGTGTACTATAATGATGGACTGTGTGAACAATAAGATGAATGACAATTTGTGTAGCATCATGATGCAATGTGTGAAGAATAAAAAGGACAATTTGTGTAGCATCATGATGCAATGTGTGAAGACTAAGAAGAATGACAATTTGTGTAGCATCATGATGTAATGTGTGAAGAATAAGAAGAATGACAATTTTTGTAGTATAATGATGGACTGCATGAACAATAAGAAGAATGACAATTTGTGTAGCATCAGTGCACATATAAAGAATAAGAAAAATTACAATTTGTGAAGCATGAAGATGCGATCTGTGAAGAATAATAAGAATGACAATTTGTGTAGCATCATGATGCAATGTGTGAAGAATAGGAAGAATGACAATTTGTGTAACATCATGTTGCACTATGTGAACAATACGAAGAGTGACAATTTGTGTAGCATCATGATGCAATTTGTGAAGAATAACAAGAATGACAATTTGTTTAGCATCGTGATGCAATGTGTGAAGAAAAAGAAGAATGACATTATGTGTAGCATCATGATGTAATGTGTGAAGAATAAGAAGAATAACAATTTGTGTAGCATCATGATGCAATGTGTGAAGAATAAGAAGAATAACAATTTGTGTAGCATCATGATGCAATGTGTGAAGAATAATAAGTATTACAATTTGTGTAGCATCATGATGCGATGTGTGAAGAATTAGAAGAATGACAATTTGTGTAGCATCATGATGCAATGTGTGAAGAATAAGAAGAATGGCAATTTCTGTAGCATCATGATGCAATGTGTGAACAATAAGAAGAATGACAATTTATGTAGCATCATGATGCAATGTGTGAAGAATAAAAAGGGCAATTTGTGTAGCATCAGTGCAACATATAAAGAATAAGAAGAATTACAATTTGTGTAGCATGAAGATGAGATCTGTGAAGAATAAGAAGAATGACAATTTTTGTAGCATCATGATGCAATGTGTGGAAAATAAGAAAAATGGCAATTTGTGTAACATCATGTTGCATTGTATGAACAATAAGAAGAAATACAATTTGTGTAGTGTAATGATAGACTGTGTGAACAATAAGAAGAATGAGAATTTGCGTGCCATCATGATGCATTGTGTGAACAATAAGAAGAATGACAATTTGTGTAGCATCATGATGCAATGTGTGAAGAATACGAAAAATGAAAATTTGTGTAGGATCATTATGCATTGTATGAAGAATAAGAAGAATGACAATTTGAGCAGCATCATGTTGCATTGTGAGAACAATAAGAAGAATGACAATTTGTGTAGCATCATGATGCAATGTGTGAAGAATACGAAAAATGAAAATTTGTGTAGCATCATTATGCATTGTATGAAGAATAAGAAGAATGACAATTTGCGCAGCATCATGTTGCATTGTGAGAACAATAAGAAGAATGACAATTTGTGTAGCATCATGGTGCATTGTGTGAAGAATACGAAAAATGAAAATTTGTGTAGCATCATTATGCATTGTATGAAGAATAAGAAGAATGATAATTTGCTTAGCATCATGTTGCATTGTGTGAACAATAAGAAGAATGACAATTTGTGTAGCATCATGGTGCAATGTGTGAAGAATACGAAAAATGAAAATCTCTGTAGCTTCATTATGCATTGTATGAAGAATAAGAAGAATGATAATTTGCTTAGCATCATGTTGCATTGTGTGAACAATAAGAAGAATGACAATTTGTGTGGCATCATGATGCAATGTGTGAAGAATAAGAAGAATGACAATTTGTGTAGCATCCTGATGCAATGTGTGAAGAATAAGAAGTATTACAATTTGTGTAGCATCATACTGCAGCAATGTGAAGAATAAGACTTACAATTTATGTAGCATCATGATGCGATGTGTGAAGAATTAGAAGAATGACAATTTGTGTAGCATCATGATGCAATATGTGAAGAATAAGAAGAATGACAATTTGTGTAGTAAAGATATTTAAATGAATAAGCAACCTCATCTCATTAAACAAATGCTTCTTCATTTAGCATATTCAATGACAGATAGTCATATTAGACACACAAGATAGTTATATGTAGTGATAAGGAGAGCAGTGAATCTGTTCATACTGTTTTTAGTTTTTGTGTATCAAGAGCTTCTTGACACATATTAGACATATAAGATAGTTCTTATCACTTATTTTTAAGACAGCATTATGAATATGGTGCGTTCATTGTTTATTTTAATGTGTTTATGACTTTAAATGTATTGTTTATTGTGTTTACTACGCTATTCTTCGGCGTTACGCTAATGTGAATTATGAAATAGGATTTAATTGTATAGTCAGGTTATGCTCATTTGAGTAAATTTTTCACTCCAGCATGCGACTATCTGCCATTGAATATGCTAAATGAAGAAGCATTTGTTTAATGAGATGAGGTTGCTTATTCATTTTCTGTACATATGGTATAAGGTTGCTTATTCATTTTCTGTATATATGACAGCATTGACGGTGCTTAGGAATAATGCCGTTTGGTTAAACAATGTTTTGCATCAATATATTTTTTAGCTTAGATTTTAAATTTTATATTAGAGACTGCTTTATGAATTTTGTATAGCAAGAGCACTTTATACCTACTACGTAGGTAATCAGATGTTGTAGGTGACCAATGGGGTTTCTTGTGAGAGTATTTATATAAAAGAAAAAGTAAGTTCTTTGATAGTCTGATGAAGCCTGTTGGCGAAAGCGCTTACTACGTTGTGTTCCAATAAAAGAATTTTATCGTGAAGACTTGTCTTTTGAATGTGGATACATTACAGTGAATTTTCTTGCCTCACGTTTTATTGCCAGTTGAACAACGTGCATGTTTTTGGAGACTGCAGTTTATCATATTGTTGGCACGCTGTTCTTAGCCTCCGTTTGTTTGCTGTTCCACTTTGGATTTGGTGTATTCATTACTTTATTTTCGGACCAGCGACTACAGAGGATGGCGAACGTAGACGCACAGAACATTGAGAACATTGAGCTGCCGTACATCCCACCGGTAATGACTAAAACAATCAAGCTTTCCGACCGCTTTCAAGTGTGCTTGAGCGGCGGAGATAACCAGTTACTGGGGTTTGTACCTGATTCTGAAGTGTCGGAAGGCGGTAACAATACAATACAAGACGCTAATGCGTGGAAGGAACTTCAGGAACTTGAAACAGCATTCGTTAAGCTCAAGAGACTTCAGGTACAAAGACAATATTTTGAAACGTGCCTGAATAGGAAAATAGTGCCACGTGGGCTTCGCATTTTAAAAATGCCCACTTCAGGCAATCAGTTTCCAGACTTGTTATACCGTTGGCAACAGCTCAATCTTGAGCTGAGCTATAGTTATATGCAATTACTCATTGGCTTTCACACACCTGAAGAAAACAGACTGAGAATATTAGTAAAAGATTTGTATGAAAGTTTTTTAACCAAGTTTAATGGAAATGTATATAGTACTAGGTTAGAGAAAGTTTTGGATGATGTGTCGTTTTTAGAAAAACGGCTACTTGACCAAAAGAGACATAAGATCACTAGAGATCTTCGTGATTTTAGTAATAACCATGTATTTATGTGGCCTCGTGAGAATTATGGGGATACAACACATGTTAAAGGTCCTCGCCTACCACAACGAGGGATGCCGAATGATAACAGCACACATAGACATAATGTAACAAAGGAGAATACTGGTCAAAGGGATAGTAGAAGGAATGTTATGTTAAATGAAACAGCACCTTTACAGATTGGTTCTGAGACCATTATAACACAGCAATCTGATACGACAGATATGAGTGTAGAGAGTGATAAGCATATGGGTTCAGTGGACAGTTCTCATAGTGATGGGCGAGGTAATGACTCCTCCTTAGGAGATGGAAAGAATGAAAATAGTATTACACAGGGAGCGGGAGTTTCACTAGTTGATACAGCTTCTCGTCCTGTCAACACATATTCACAAGTAGTTAGGCCCAAGGAACATGGGAATAACTATTTTAACAACAGCAAAGTTAATGTACCCTTCCCTATAGCACAGGATAATTTTTTGGGAAGAAAAAGGTCTGCAAGCAGGGGCAGACAAAAAAGGAAGTGGTCAATGGACGAACAACAGGGACCCACTATAAAGAAAATGTGGGAGAAGGCAACAATTTAGTTGTAAATTTATCCAGTAGGAACTTAACAATATATGAAGAACAAGTTCTGAGTAAAGGATTGAGTTTTATTCCCACTAGAAGGACGGATATTGTAGATTTTGTCGTTGACACAAAGTTATTCATTAGGAAGATACAGTTAGCATTGGATTATGGAAGTCATACACAGGAAAGAGGCCCTAGAAGCTTTAGAGCAGTTAGTACTTATATTCCACAGTTGAATCCTACGTTAGAGGTATTTAATAACGTGGTTGAAAACGATATTCATGCACATTATCAGAGTGATAGGACTAATAATTATAAATACAATCTTAATTATCAGCAAAGAAAAGCTCTGAACGATTTAAAAAATGATAGATCATTGGTGATTAGACCGGCGGATAAGGGGGGTCCAATTGTTCTTATGGACATCTTAGACTACAACACAAGGATGAGATTGTTGTTGGAAGATACGAATTCCTATGTTAAGATAGATAGTCGTCTATTAGCGGATAAAGTTTTTACCATCTATTATACACTTGATGACCTCCTTATGTCATCTGATATTACCAAGGAACTATATGACTTCTTTAAAGTTAAGGACCCCGTGATACCGTGCGTCCAGGGATTACCAAAAGTTCATAAATCATTGATAGATCCACCAATGAGACCAATTGTAGCCGGACAAGGATGGGCTACAGAACCTCTTTCTGTATATATTGATAGTCTGCTTAGACCTTTGGTAGATGAGAATATAAGGATACTTAAAGATAGTAAACAATTCCTGTTGGATTTGTACGCATGTACAAAGAGTTTAAGAGATGATCAATCTTTTCTCCTGGTAACTCTTGATGTCGTCAGCCTTTTTACAGTTATCCCAAATGATACAGGCTTGACGTACATTTCCGATTATTTAAAACTTAACACACAATTTACGGATAGTAAGGTGGAGTTGGTTACACTTTTTTTGGAAATGGTTTTGACCAATAACATTTTTGTTTTTGATAATGAAATGTACCTTCAAAGGGATGGCGTAGCTATGGGCACTTCTTGTGCCAATAGCTACGCCAACCTTGTTATGGCCACCTGGGAGGATAGGTACATGTGTAGTAGCGATTTGTACAAAGAACATGTGGGATTATATCGTCGATTCGTCGACGACCTCTTTTTTCTGTGGTTGGGAGATGAAGATACCTTAGACAGCTTCATACAAATGCTAAATTCCTCTACTGACTTCCTTAGATTTACTGTTAGTTTTTCCAGGACAAACATCTCATACTTGGATGTTGAGATTTATAGAATGGAGAATGGGCTTTTAAATACTTCTATACATAGAAAGGCCTGCCATAGAAACAATCTTTTGCACAGACAAAGTATGCATCCAGCATATGTGTTCAACAACGTTCTTAAAGGTCAGTTCATGAGAGCGTCACGTTTGAATCCCAGTGATGAGCGTCATCAACTGGAGATGACGGATCTAATGAACAAGTTTCTAGAAAGAGGTTATGACCTTAGGAGGATAAATGATACCATCAAGGAAACAGGAAATATGAGGATGGGTAGGGCTAGACCCTACTTTATGGATCAGGATGAGTTTCCATTGATTCCACAAAGGCAAAATGAAGATACACTCAGAGCCATTACTTTTTATAGTAATAATAGCACTGAATTTGTGAATGTACTAGGTAAGCACTGGAATATACTCCTATCGGATAAAGAGATAGGGGAATTAGTTGGCCCGAAACCCAAAATGATTTATAGAAATCATCCTAGTCTGAAGAGAATGTTATGTAGGCCAAAATATAGTTTAATGACAGACCGGGAGAATGTAGCTCATGTTAATACAGTAGCCTGTGGAAAATGTAATCAGTGTAGGTACATCAACAAATGCACTGAATTTATACATCCTAAAACATCACGGAAGTTTACTTTCCTTACTAATACCAACTGTGAAACCAGGAATGTGGTATACCTTGCTTTATGCAAGGCATGCCCAAGTTATTATATAGGTAAGACTAACCGGATGTTAAAGGAACGGATTAGAGAACACAATTACCAAATAAGGATAGGGTCAGACATCAATGCATTGTCCAGGCATTACAAGGAAGCAGGAAGCAGTCATCGATTCTCTTTTTATGTTATACAGGAATTGAAACAAGGTATCAGAGGGGGAGATATTATAAATAGGACCCTTGAATGTGAGACCAGGTGGATTATTAGATTTAGATCAGATATACCACCTGGATTGAACGACAAAGTACAAATAAAACCTTTTTTAAAAAATAGAAGGATATTTAGAAAATAGAGGAGTTTCTTAGGGAATAGAGGAGTTTTTTGTATATAATAGAGATTTTTGATTTACATATTTTCCCTATTCCCTACACCTGGATATGCTTATCATCCCCATTTGTATGTATATGTTCCTTCCATTCCTTTTTGCATTTATATGTCCCTCCCCATTTTTTCTTGCTTTTGTTTTGTTTTTGTTTTTGTTTTTGTTTGAGACATAGGTAGCTCGTTTCTTTCCATTATTATTAGTACATTGTTATAGGAGCGTTCATGTTATAGGACATCACATATGGTACATTTTAGCAAATGTGCAAATCTGTGAAGAATAATAAGAATGACAATTTGTGTAGCATCATGATGCAATGTGTGAAGAATAGGAAGAATGACAATTTGTGTAACATCATGTTGCACTATGTGAACAATACGAAGAGTGACAATTTGTGTAGCATCATGATGCAATTTGTGAAGAATAACAAGAATGACAATTTGTTTAGCATCGTGATGCAATGTGTGAAGAAAAAGAAGAATGACATTATGTGTAGCATCATGATGTAATGTGTGAAGAATAAGAAGAATGACAATTTGTGTAACATCATGTTGCATTGTGCGAGCAATAATAAGAAGGACAATTTGTGTAGCATCATGGTGCAATGTGTGAAGAATAAGAAGAATTACAATTTGTGTAGCATCATGATGCAATGTGTGAAGAATAACAAGGATGACAATTTGTATAGCATCATGATGCAATGTGTGGTGAATAAGAACGACAATTTGTTAGGATCGTGATACAATGTATGAAGAATTAGAAGAATGACAATTTGTGTAGCGTCATGATGCAATGTGTGAAGAATAAGAAGTATTACAATTTGTGTAGCATCATAATGCAATGTGTGAAGAATAAGAATTACAATTTGTGTAGCATCATGATGCGATGTGTGAAAAATTAGAAGAATGACAATTTGTGTAACATGATGCAATATGTGAATAATAAGAAGAATGATAATTTGTGTAGTATAATGATGGATTGTGTGAAGAATAAGAAGAATGGCAATTTGTGTAGCATCATGATGCAATGTGTGAAGAATAAGAAGAATTACAATTTGTGTAGCATCATGATGCGATTTGTGAAGAATAAGAAGAATGATAATTTGTGTAGTATAATGATGGACTGTGTGAACAATAAGAAGAATGACAATTTGTGGAGCATCATGATGCAATGTGTGAAGAGTAAAAAGAACGACAATTTTTGTAGCATTATGATGCAATGTATGAAGAATAAGAAGAATGACAATTTGTGTAGCATCATGATGCAATGTGTGAAGAATAAGAAGAACAACAAGTTGTTAGCATCGTGATGCAATGTGTGAGGATTAAAAAGAATGGCAATTTGTGTAGCATCATAATGCATTGTATGAAGAATAAGAAGAATGGCAATTTGCATAGCATCATGATGCAATGCGTGAAGAATTAGAAGAATGACAATTTGTATAGCATTATGATGCAATGTGTGAAGAATAGGAAGAATTACAATTTGTGTAGCATCATAATGCAACTTGTGAAGAATAAGAATTACAATTTGTGTAGCATCATGATGCAATGTGTGAAGAATAAGAAGAATTACAATTTGTTTAGCATCATGATGCAATGTATGCCGAATAAGAAGAATGACAATTTGTATAGCATCATGATGCAATGTGTGAAGGAGAAGAACGATAATTTGTGTAACATCATGTTGCATTGTGCGAACAATAAAAAGAATGACAATTTGTGTAGCATCATGGTGCAATGTGTGAAGAATAAGAAGAATGATAATTTGTGCAGCATCATGATGCAATGTGTAAAGAATGTGTAATGTAATGATAGCCTGTGTGAACAATAAGAAGAATGACAATGTGTGTAGCATCATATTGCATTACATGAAGAATAAGAAGAATGACAATTTGTGTAGCGTCATGATGCAATGTGTGAAGAATAAGAAAAATGACAATTTTGTAGCATCATGATGCAATGCGTGAACAATAACAATGACAATTTGTGTAGCATCATGATGCAATGTGTGAAGAATAAGGAGAATTACAATTTGTGTAGTATAATGATGGACTGTATGAACAATAAGAAGAATGACAGTGTATGTAGCATCATGTTGCATTGTATGAAGAATAAGAAGAATGGCAATTTGTGTAGTATTATGATGCAATGTGTGAAGAATAAAAAGAATGGCAATTTGTGCAGCATCATGATGCAATGTATGAAAAATAAGAAGAATTACTATTTGTGTAGCATCATGATGCAATGTGTGAAGAATACAAAGAATGACAATTTGTGTAGCATCATGATGCATTGTGTGAAGATTAGGAAGAATGACAATTTGTGTAGCATCATGATGCAATGTGTGACGAATAAGAAGAATGACAATTTGTATAGCATCATGATGCAATTTGTGAAGGATAAGAAGAACGATAATTTGTGTAGTATAATGATGGACTGTGTGAACAATAAGAAGAATGACAATTTGTGTAGCATAATGATGCGATGTGTGAGGAATAAGAAGAACGACAATTTGTGTAGCATCATGATGCAATGTGTGAAGAATAAGAAGAATGACAATTTGCATAGCATCATGATGCAATGCGTGAAGAATTAGAAGAATGACAATTTGTATAGCATTATGACGCAATGTGTGAAGAATAGGAAGAATTACAATTTGTGTAGCATCATAATGCAACTTGTGAAGAATAAGAGTTACAATTTGTGTAGCATCATGATGCGATGTGTGAAGAATAAGAAGAATTACAATTTGTTTAGCATCATGATGCAATGTATGCCGAATAAGAAGAATGACAATTTGTATAGCATCATGATGCAATGTGTGAAGGAGAAGAACGATAATTTGTGTAACATCATGTTGCATTGTGCGAACAATAAAAAGAATGACAATTTGTGTAGCATCATGGTGCAATGTGTGAAGAATAAGTAGAATGATAATTTGTGCAGCATCATGATGCAATGTGTAAAGAATGTGTAATGTTATGATAGCCTGTGTGAACAATAAGAAGAATGACAATGTGTGTAGCATCATATTGCATTGCATGAAGAATAAGAAGAATGGCAATTTGTGTAGCGTCATGATGCAATGTGTGAAGAATAAGAAAAATGACAATTTTGTAGCATCATGATGCAATGCGTGAACAATAACAATGACAATTTGTGTAGCATCATGATGCAATGTGTGAAGAATAAGGAGAATTACAATTTGTGTAGTATAATGATGGACTGTATGAACAATAAGAAGAATGACAGTGTATGTAGCATCATGTTGCATTGTATGAAGAATAAGAAGAATGGCAATTTGTGTAGTATTATGATGCAATGTGTGAAGAATAAAAAGAATGGCAATTTGTGCAGCATCATGATGCAATGTATGAAAAATAAGAAGAATTACTATTTGTGTAGCATCATGATGCAATGTGTGAAGAATACAAAGAATGACAATTTGTGTAGCATCATGATGCATTGTGTGAAGATTAGGAAGAATGACAATTTGTGTAGCATCATGATGCAATGTGTGACGAATAAGAAGAATGACAATTTGTATAGCATCATGATGCAATTTGTGAAGGATAAGAAGAACGATAATTTGTGTAGTATAATGATGGACTGTGTGAACAATAAGAAGAATGACAATTTGTGTAGCATAATGATGCGATGTGTGAAGAATAAGAAGAATGACAATTTGTATAGCATCATGATGCAATGTGTGAAGAATAAGAAGAATGACAATTTGTGTAACATCATGTTGCATTGTGCAAACAATAAGAAGAATGACAATTTGTGTAGCATCATGGTGCAATGTGTAAAGAATGTGTAATGTAGTGATAGACTGTGTGAACAATAAGAAGAATGTCAATGTGTGTAGCATCATATTGCATTGTATGAAGAATAAGAAGAATGACAATTTGTGTAGCATCATGATGCAATGTGTGACGAATAAGAAGAATTACAATTTGTGTAGTCTAATGATGGACTGTGTGAAAAATAAGAAGAATGACAATTTGTGTAGCATCATGATGCGATGTGTGAAAAATAAGAAGAATGACAATTTGTGTAGCATCATGATGCAATGTGTGAAAAATAAGAATACAATTTGTGTTGCATCATGATGGCGTGTGACGAATAAGAAGAACAACAATTTGTTAGCATCGTGATGCAATGTGTGAGGAATAAAAAGAATGGCAATTTGTGTAGCATCATGATGCAATGTGTAAAGAATAAGAAGAACAATAATTTGTTAGCATCGTGATGCAATGTGTGAGGAATAAAAAGAATGGCAATTTGTGTAGCATCATGATGCAATGTGTGAAGAATACGAAGAATGACAATTTGTGTAGCATCATGATGCATTGTATGAAGAATAAGAAGAATGGCAATTTGCATAGCATCATGATGCAATGTGTGAAGAATTAGAAGAATGACAATTTGTATAGCATTATGATGCAATGTGTGAAGAATAAGACGATTGACAATTTGTGTAGCATCATGATGCAATGTGTGAAGAATACGAAGAATGACAATTTGTGTAGCATCATGATGCGATGTGTGACGAATAAGAAGAATGACAATTTGTATAGCATCATGATGCAATGTGTGAAGGATAAGAAGAACGTTAATTTGTGTAGTATAATGATGGACTGTGTGAACAATAAGAAGAATGACAATTTGTGTAGCATCATGATGCAATGTGTGAAGAATAAGAAGAATGACAATTTGTGTAGCATCATGATGCAATGTGTGAAGAATAAGAAGAATGACAATTTGTGTAACATCATGTTGCATTGTGTGAACAATAAGAAGAATGACAATTTGTGTAGCATCATGATGCAATGTGTAAAGAATGTGTAATGTAATGATAGACTGTGTGAACAATAAGAAGAATGTCAATTTGTGTAGCATCATATTGCAATGTGTGAAGAATAAGAAGAATGACAATTTGCGTAGCGTCATGATGCAATGTTTGAAGAATAAGAAAAATGACAATTTGTGTAGCATCATGATGCAATGCGTGAACAATAAGAATGGCAATTTGTGTAGCATCATGATGCAATGTGTGAAGAATAAGAAGAATGACAATTTGTGTAGTATAATGATGGACTGTGTGAACAATAAGAAGAATGACAATTTGTGTAGTATAATGGACTGTGTGAACAATAAGAAGAATGACAATTTGTGTAACATCATGATGCAATGTGTGAAGAATAAGAATAATTACAATTTGTGGTGCATCATGATGTCATGTGTGAAGAATACGAAGAATGACAATTTGTGTAGTATAATGATGGACTGTGTGAACAATAAGAAGAATGACAATTTGTGTAGCATCATGATGCATTGTGTGAAGAATAAGAAGAATGACAATTTGTTAGCATCGTGATGCAATGTGTGAAGAATAAGAAGAATGACAATTTGTGTAGCATCATGATGCAATGTGTGAAGAATAAGAAGAATGACAATTTGTGTAGCATCATGATGGACTGTGTGAACAATAAGAAGAATGACAATTTGAGTAACATCATGATGCGATGTGTGAACAATAAGAAGAATGACAATTTGTGTAGCATCATGATACAATGTGTGAACAATAAGAAGAATGACAATTTGTGTAACATCATGTTGCATTGAGTGAAAAATAAGAATAATTACAATTTGTGTAGCATCATGATGTCATGTGTGAAGAATAAGAATGACAATTTGTGTAGCATCATGATGCAACGTGTGAAGAATAAGAAGAATGACAATTTGTGTAGCATCAGGTTCATAGGTTCATAGGTAGGTACTAGGCTATTGGACCGAGGGTCTACATAAGCCTAGCCAAGAAGGTTCCCTGGCTTACACCACCCAATAAAGTTTTTTTCCTGTGTCACTGTCCAGAATAGATACAGAAGTGATCCCCGGGGTGTATTTCCTATTTCCCATTCACTCATCAAGATTTTTTTTCTTGAATAGTGCTAATGAAGAACTTTGCTTGACATAGGCGGGTAGCCTGTTCCAGAGTATGGGAAGTTTCTGGGACAGGAATCTATCCCTCTAGCATGTCCTGTTTATTGTGGTGACAAGGTTTAGGCCCCTAGAGTGTGTAGCTCGGAGGGCTTGGGATTTCTTTAGGTGTAGCATGTCCAGCAGCTCTGGGTTTGACATAGCTTCATATGTTAGGCAAAGATCATCTCGGAGTAGGTGATATGCTGTGGAGTAAAGCTGGAGTTTTTTGAGACGTTCAATGTAGGGCATCTGTTTGATGCCAGTAATCCTCTTTGTGAGGTACTTCTGTGGCCTTTCCAGCTGCTGCAGATGTCTTGTGAGGTACATTCCAACATGGGAGTTGTACTCTATAATAGGTCTAATGAGTGCCGAGCAGAGAGGAACAATGACCTCTTTTTTCCTGGATGAGAACCCTTTTATGATGCTATGTGCCATGTAGAAGGACTTCCTGACTACTGTGGTGATGTGACTATCAAAGGACAGACTACTGTCCACCTGGGTCCCAAGGTCTCTTATCCCACATTCAGTGTTAAGTAGACTACTGTCTATGTAGTAGTTCATGGGTACAGAGTTTTTACCAAAGGGGATGACCATGCACTTTTTGGCATTGAGCTTGAGGCCATGGCTCTGACACCAGGCATCTGTTTCAGTGAGGCCCCTCTGTAGGATTTCCACATCATTTGGAGACTCAACTATGGCTCCTAGTTTGCAGTCATCTGTGAACTTCATTAGCCAGAGTCCTTCTGTGTTAGCCTGTACTTCAGAGAAGTAGATACCAAACAGGAGAGGTCCCAGGACTGAACCCTGTTGTACTCCACTTGTCACTGGTTTGTGGTCAGATTTGGAGTGTGCAACTTATACAGTGTGGGTTCTGTCAGTGAGCCACTTGGCAACCCATCTTGTGATGTAGGGATTTTTACATAGTTTAGTGAGTTGACCTATAATTCCAGGTTGGGGGATTGTGTCAAAAGCCTTGGCAAGGTCAAGATAGGCTGTGTGAATCACCTAGGCAACAGACTGTCATAGGACTGACAAACTGAGCCGTGTGCTACAGACAAAGCCTTTTCTGCTTCTGTTGCAATGTTGCATTGTGTGAACATTAAGAAGAATCAAAATGTGATGTCTGAAATTATTGACTGTAATCATCGTCAGAGGCAGGGGTGCTCTGTCTACTGAGGAGCAGGTGAGAGCTAAAAGTTGTGTCTGTATTTTTGAACATGTACATGTGTGTGTGAGTGTGCCTGTGCTAATACAATGCATGGGACAGAAGTGATGTTTACCACTGGAAAGTGCTAATTATCACTAACAGTAACATCATAACAATCAGAAATGTAAATTAGCTGCTAACGAGGTTTTCCTCTTCCCTCATTGTGGCTAACATGTCTCTGAATCATATTTTCCTGCAGCTGTTAACCCTAGTGATGGGATTTTTTCTGAATCTCAGGACGAGTCTGCAGAATTTCTGAAATCATCATAGGACAATAGACTGTCATAGGAATGACAAACTGAGTGGTGTGCTACAGATAAAGCCTTTTCTGCTTCTGTCTTCAAAATGTTACCTTTAAAAACAGTTCTGTATCTTTGTGCCTAGTGAGAATATGAGACTGATAATAAGAGTATCATTATTGTGAAAAAAAAACAACATTCTGATTTTTGGTGAAACTACTGCTATTCTTCACAACATTATATATTTAAGTATGCTTTTATGCTCATCTGATTTTTAAGTAGAATCTGAAAACATTATGCTGCTGCTGTGAGATAACTTTCTGATTTGTCAAATGCTTTCTGTACAGTATGTACTGGTAACAATGCAAAAAAAAAAAAAAAAACAGTATGAACACAGCACAATCTTACATTCCAAATAACCCATACTGCATAAAATAAATTATTATATACCCTTCTCACATATTCTTTCTTCTTCTTCTTATAATATCCATACATAATCGTATTCGTATCTATATTGTTTATGTCATTAATACTCTCAAAATGTTCTTCACACAACTTTTTACAGAGTTTCATCACTCTTTTACATTTCAAATCAATATGTTCTGTTGTCTCTTACTCCCCAGTAAATAAATACATTTTTCAACTTTCTTTTTATATGGCATATTCCCCCTTTACTTTTTTTTTCAACATCTTTATTACATTTTCATGTATGACATTAGGCAATCTTTCATTTGTATAAATTAAAATAAACCAAACAGTACAATCTCAGTTGCAAACATTACACCTTACAAATCATGCCAACATAACTGTAGCTGCAAACATTATACATTACTTTTAATATATTCAGTCATTAAGCTCATTCAAATCCTGTCTTCTTTTAAACCTCATTCCTCCTCTGTATATATTGATCCCACATTTCACATTTTTTCCTATGTAATTTGCTCCTAAGCTTTTCCAAAGATCCCAGCTCCAGTTGTTTTATCTCTGTTACTATCTTCATTACGTCTAGTAAAGTTGGTTTAGACTTTGATTTCCATTTTTTTAATAATTGCCTTTTTGGCAGCCATCATAATTAGACTCAGCAAGGCCTTACTATGTCTAGGCAATTCTGGTTCTGTATCATAGCTCAAAACATAATTTCCCTAGTTACTCCAATCTGCTCACTCAGCATCTCTGATAGTGCAGGCTGCAAGGAATCTTTAAAGTCCATCAACTCATTACACTCCCAAAATATGTTCTTAGTTACCTATTTCTTTTCCATAACACCTCCAACATTTGCTGACTACTTGAGGAAAAATTCTTTGGAGCCTGCTTGGGGTATAAAAATACCAATGTAAATACTTCCACGCAAAGATCCTAAATATTCTAGATTTTGTTGCATATTTGGGAGACATACATATATCCCCCCATTATTTCTTTGTGAATTTGAATATCTCTTCCCAGTTCTTCCTAACCTCCCCTGATTGATGTTTATAGTTATGCAATATTTTATATGTGCTACTAATTACTCCTTTCTTAACAGCAACTTCAGTTCTAGGTTCTACAAAAAACTCTACCAGTGCTGGTCTTTTGTTTAAGAACCCCCTATTTCTTTCTCTTTGCGTATACTCTGATATCTATCCTTGATAAGGAAGGCAATATTCCCCATTTATTGGTAACCTATTTATTACCAGTGTCCATAGGAAATCATGATACTTCACTATCTTGGTATACTATTTTTCCTTAGGTTAATGGCTTTAACCACTTTTTCTGATAAATTTTCCCATGGATTCACATAATAGCATTGTTTTATCACATTATACCACAACCCTCCGCCTTTCTCTGTACCATTGATTTTTATTTTCCATGATATATATATACACACACACACACACACACACACACACATATATATATACATATATATATATCTTTTTCATATTCTCGTCATCTCCCCGATTGTATTGTACTTATATTTACTATTAATTTCTTATTATTTATTTATTTTATTTATTTTACATTTGTTAACCGGGCTAGTCTGGCTGGATACATGTCCATTTTCAGCAGAGGCCTGAGGAGAAAAGCTCCACTATCATACTATAACTTTACAGTTTAAAAAAAATCACTAATCAAAAACAATCAAACAATGACAAAAAAAGCAAAGTACAATTGAATATACAGTATTACTGGGCTAGTCTGGCTGGATACATGTCTATTTTCCGCAGAGGGCTGAGGAGGAAAGCTCCACTATCATACTATAAACTTTACAGTTTAAAAATCACTAAACAAAAAACAATCAAACATTGAGAAAAAGCAAGATACAATTTAATATACAGTGTTAACTATGAAAGCAGGTAGTGTAACAGTTATCAGTCGGGATTGGAGCATGGGCATAGCCAGTGATTTTGTAAATGATTTCTAATCTGTTTTTTGAAAAGGTGACATGAGCCTAGGGAGGTCAGTTCTGTGGGAAGTTTATTCCAATATGATCCGACAGTGTTTGCAAATAAGGAGTCACCTGCTTTATTATGAGATTTGAGAGTAGTTACTAGAAGCTTGTTGGCTGAGCCAAGTGTAGTAAGATTTTATAAGGTGTGATGAGGTTGTTCAGTATGGGTGTGTTGGAGGCGTAATGTAGAATTTTAAAAGTGATGACTAATTGCTGTAGGAGTATTAGGTTTGGAAGTTCTAGCCAGTTGAGTTTCTTTAAGTTAAGACAGTGATGAGTACGGAATGGAGAGCCAGTGGCAAATCTGGCAATACTATGGTAGGCTAAATTAAGTTTCTGAAGGTTAGCTTTACAAATGTTGATAAAGGAAGGAGAGGCATACAGTAGTGTAGAGATGAGGTGAGTTTGGGCAAGAGATACTCGGGATGTGGCAGTAAGAAAGGGCTTAAGTCTGTAGAGGGCACCTATCTTTTTATTTACTGTCTTGATGGTTAAATCAATGTGATAGTCAAAGTTTAGCTGATTGTCTATGGTGACACCTAGCAGTTTTGTGGAATAGTCGGGTTTAATGATAGTGCCATTGCAGGACACAATGGAAAAAGTGATTGGGGTGGATTTAAGGGTTGGGGTGAAAAGTAGAAGTTTGTTTTTTTTTGGGATTTAGGAGGAGACAGATATGTTGAAACCATTTTTCTGCTGCTGTGAAAACCAATTGGGTAGAGGAGTGGAGTTCTACTGGGGATGGAGCAGAGCAGATGAGAGTAGAATCATCAGCATACTGTATACAAGTGGATGTAGGGAGGGAAGTGGGCAGGTTATTTATGAACATAGAGAAAAGTAGGGGACCTAAGATGGACCCTTGTGGGACACCAATAGTAACTGGGAGTTGAGAGGATAGATGGCTGTCCCAGAGGACTGCTTGTTTTCTGTTTGTCAAGTATGAGTCAAACCACTGTAGTGCTAGTGAGTCAAGTGACAGGGATTCTAAAGTGTGGAGGAGAAGTTGATGGTTGACCATATCGAATGCTTTCGAGAGGTCTAAGAATAGTGCAGAGGAGAACAGGTTGTTGTTGCGATTTTTGTTGATTATGTCAGTGAAGGAGAGAAGGGCAGTAGAAGTACTGTGGTAGGGCCTAAAACCATGTTGTGAGTCTACAAGCAAGTTGTTATTCAAGAGATGATGTAAGAGTTGATGGTGTATGCAGCGTTCCATTATTTTGGATAGTGGAGATAGGAGGGCAATAGGCGAAAATTGGAGAGTTCGTTAGAGTTACCTCCTTTATGGAGGGAATGATATGGGAGATTTTCCAACAGGATGGGATTTTGGATTCAGTTATAGTTCTGTTTATTAAGATGGAGACTGGGTAGGCTAGTTCGGTTGCAGCTAGTTGAAGATATTCAGCTGGTAGCTTGTCGGCAGAAGGGGTGCAAGGTTTGAGTTTAGATAGTAATTTACGCATATAGGTTGTGGAGACAGTATTAAACTTTAGCATGGGGGTGCTGTTTTGGGTGGGGGTTATTTGGAGGGATAGGGGGGGAGTCATGGTGTTTGCCAGAGAGGCGACTGTTTGAGAGAAGTCGTTGAAAGTGTTGGCTATTATGTTAGGTTGGGTTTGAGCTAGGCTAGCTGGGGTAGGTGTTTTGGTGTTCCCTGGATGGAGTAGTTTGTTTATTCCTGACCAAAATTGTTTGGGGTTTTGGTTTTGGTTTTGTTGATATTTAAAGTGATAGTTTTTTTTATCCAGATAGATAAGTTTCTTTGTTGTGTTTCTCAGGTGTTTGAAGTTTTGGTGGTCAGTAGGGTTTTTTGTGGACCTCCATTTAGTCCATAATTTATTTCTAGCTCGCATAGTTTGTTTAGTAGTTTTGGAGAGCCATGGGGCTGCCTTGGAGCTTAGTCTAATTAAGCGGGGTGGGGCATGATGGTGTAGAATTTGTAGGAAGGTATTGTTGAAATGGGTTACTGCTTCGTCTATTGGGAGGTATTTTAGAGTTGAACAGTTATATTCTTTGAGTTCATTTTGAAAGGATGCTAGGTTAAAATCCGTTTTGTTGCGTATGGTATGATAGGTAGCTTGCTTGGGATTGTTGTATTTTTGTTTAGTGATAAAGGTCAGGAGATGGTCGCTGATATTGTCAGGGAGAATTCCTATTTTATAGGAGAGGGGATTGCTGTTAATCAGTATCCAATCTAGAATGGTTTGTTTGTGGCTTGATTTGTGTATTCTAGTAGGGGAGTTAATGGTTTGATGAAAGTTAAAGAGATTAAGGTGAATGGTGGGTTTGGGAGATATGCAGGAGTTCCAGTCAATATTGAAGTCTCCTAAGATTATGGTTTCCTGTGGAAAGCTACTGGAGACCCAGCTTAGGATATTTTCTAGTGTGTTGATGTTATTGCCTGGAGGGATGTAGGAACATATTATATATATAGCCTTGGTTTTATTAACTTGGAGTTTGGAACAGAGTATTTCAGCATTAGCTGGGGAGGGGGGGCAAGGAGTCAATTAAGGCTACCTGTAGTTGGGATTTGTATAAAAGGGCTACTCCCCCGCCCTTTTTATTAAGACGATCTTGCCTTAAGGTGCTATAACCTGGGGGAGTAAATTTGTTGTCTTTGGTACTAGGTTTAAGCCAAGTTTCAGTGAGACAGAGAATATCAAAGGCATAGAAATCAGTTAAGGCATGGAGTTGTGTAATTTTATTGTTGATGCTACGAATATTTAGGTGAGCAATACAGAGGGAGTCAGTGGAGAAAGGTGAACTAGAACAGTTAGCAGTTTGGTTTGAAGGGGTGTGGCTGAGAAGAGTATTGGGACCAGGGTTGGGGTGGATGTCACCATGTATCAGTAATAGTGTTTGTGGGACTTGAAATACTTTTAGGTTTTTGCAGGGTATTAGATAAAACCATTTAGAGGTTAGGAATCTGTAATGGTGTACTTTGTGGTAGAGAGGGGGAAGGTAGGGACAGGTTGATAGTATATTAATATGTGTTTGGTCAGGTAGAGGAAGTGTAGATGTGGTGTGTTTGGCTAACACAGGAGGTTGGCTAAGCATAAGATATTCGTAGGAGGTAAGAGTATAGTAGTAAAGAAGGATGTTAAGAAGAAGAAGTGAAAAGATTGAGTTAAGGCTTAAAGGCATGTTATTAGTGAGATGAGGTTAGCAAGTATAGGACTGTGTGGTATGAACAGTAGAGTGAGGTGAGGTAGTTAGATAAGATTGTGGAGAGAGGGTGTGGTTGTAGGACTTGGAGTATGGTGTTGACAGTTGATGTGTACAGGAAATGAGATAGGTAGTTAGTTAATTGGGGGAGTGTCTAAGCAAGTATAAAGGTAGGGCCCCTGGGGGGGGTGGGAATTGGGGGTAGGGTGGGGAGCGGAGTGAGCGTAGCGAACGGAGCGGGGAAGAGCAAATGAGACGATCAGTTGCAGAAAACAATCAGGCAAGAAGAGAGAAGCAGGTGTAAAGGTAAGGGTGATCTCAAGAGTAGAAAATTTGTGGAGAATGTATGGTAAGTGGGGGGTAGGTGATAGTAGTGGGTAAGGTAGAGGAGTCAGGCGTGAGGGAAATAGCAAGAGGCAGAGGTCAAATATGGAACTGGAAATGACAGTGTGAGTTGTAGTGGAATAGTCTGAAAAATATGGTAGTAGGATCCGTAGTATAAAGGGCGCCACCTAGTGGCCAGGTCAGGAAGGATATCAGACAGAGCAAGCAGGGAGTTTACCAAGACAAATAAAGAGTCAGGGTAGAGAGAGAGGTTCCTCAAGGACAAAGCCAAGGAGAGGAGGGAAAGAGAAGGGATCTAAAGTCCAAACTAGAGGGGGGGCTGCTGGTTAACCTGGTAGGGGAGCAAATATGTCCTGGAGAGTAAAGCTAAGCAGTACAAGATTAGGACATACTTTCCAAAATGGTCAACTCTGGGAAGACATCCTTTACCCACTTTTATGCTCTATACAAATTTAAGACATCCTTTACCCACTTTTATGCTCTATACAAATTTAAAGAAGTAGAATAAACAACTGGATTTAATAACCCCTGTCTCCTTTTATCTTTACTTATGTGCAACACACCTCTTTTTACTGGGTTTGATGTTGAACCCTATATGAAAGAAAACACCATTTGCTCAATTTCCTTTTCATATTTTTCTGGGATCATATAAACATTTGATATGTATGCTATTTTCCCATAATACAGAATTCACCAGATAAACCTTTTTCCTGAACATTAATCTACATAGCCACCACAGAAGACATATTTCTTTAATTTCTTTTATCAAATCCTCTGATTACATCATAACTACATTATTTTCCCAAATTCTGTCCCTAGTAAAGACACTTCCTTCATCAAAAATACACCCCTCCCATTTTTACCACATCACCCAAACCCTTACTTGTATCTTTATTCAAGGTCATTTCATTTTCTTTAAGCTTCCATTCAGGCAAACTAACACTTCCCTCATCCGTATTTTGTTCTTAGCAGCTACATTATCTATGTACATCAAAAGTACTGGAATCACTACCTCCTTTATCACATTCCAGCATCTTTCATTTTAGAAGCTACTTTCCTTACTATCACATTCATTACTAATGCAAACATGGGACATCCTTGTCTTACACTATGCTTCATGCATATTTCTTTAATAAGACACCCATTCACTAACACTCTTAGTCTATTATTTAGATATGCTGATATAACCATTTTCCTAATTCTATTACCTATTACATACTTCTCTGTAAGATATAACAAAGCATCATATCATACTGTATCAAATGCCTCACTAATATCACCTCCCATAAGTTTCACATCCTCCTTTTTACTTATATTGTCCACAATTTCTCTCACAACTGATATCAATTCTTGACTCCCCTTCCCTTTTATAACATATATACTTTCTTCCATAATATCCCTCATGCTACCTTTCCTTCTTCTCTGGATTATTCTCATAAAAAGTTTGTAATCTGTGGTATTTAGTGTGATGGATCTTCAATTTTTTATTTAATTCTTCTCATATTTTTTCCAAATTAATTTTAATATCCCGCTATATAACTCTTCATAAAGAAGCCCATACTTTACCATTAATTCAGTATATTTGCAAAATACTCTCTTTGACAATCCATTAATTTTTGTGCATTACATACCTTATATCATCTGGGCCTGATAATGAATCAAAATTATTTTCCTAAGTACTTCATCCAATTCACTAATAGTAATTTGTTTTTCAAATTCTTACTTAACTTGTTCATCATTTTTACTTTCATACTTTCAATTCTGTCTATATATATATATATTTTTTTTTCTTTTCTACATGCAGTATTATTATACTCATAATTTGTTCTTATGTTCTTTTTATCTCTCCTTTTATACTTTTCATTTCCCTTATTATACTAATATCCTACTTTACTATATTACTCAGATATGCAGACACCTTTTCCCTTCTCCCTTGTAAATAATCTCTGCCTAAACATTAATGCCTTAACATTTTCTTGCTTTATATTTGTATATTTCTTTTTCCATATCATAATACTTTCATATACATTTCTATACAGTTCCTCACACGTCACTTTCTCTTCCTTTCTTGCATTGTTCTGCCATTGGGAAAAAAACAAACACTTTGTATGCTTCTTTTTACAATTACTCTACCATTCAGATCAGTTTTTATAGAAGTCCTTCATGGTTATATGATCCTTCCATAACTGCAGTACTTCCTATTCTCCAATTTCAGCCTATAATTTCTCATTTATTCTTTTGATTCCCTTTCCTATTTTAATATGCTCACTTTCTTCTGTCACTTCCATCCATATTACTGAATAGTCTGAAAAACCTGCCACAACTGTATCACCATCTGCTACCCCCAAATCTTCTGATCTTTTTCTTCTTAAGACTTTTAGGGGTCGCCACAGTGGACCTCCGGTCCGCTAATGATTGGCAGTCGATTTTTATGGTGCCGAGGTGCCAGCCTGACGCCCACCCTTCAACGAAGGCATGCCTATTCACGCATGTCTTTTGAACGCCACTCAGTCGTGGGGAGGACATGCAGACTCCACACAGAAGGTGCTCCAGCCGAGAATCAAACGGGACAACCTCTTGCTCTGAGGCGACAATGCTACTGCTGCACCACCACGGCTTAGCACCCCCAAATCTTCTGATAATATATAATAATCAATGTCATATCCAAGTCCCCCCTTCCATAAGTCTATTATCTTTTGCTCCACACAACTAAACACACAGCTCCACACAGCTACAATTGCCATAGCTCGCTTTCACCTTCTCTCAACACTTCTGTACGCATCCCCTATACTCTCTAATATAAACAAGACTGTACTTAACAAACTCGCAACCTGCTATAACCAAATTGCCAGGTTTGCCACTGGGCTGCCTTTTAGGACACATCATTGCATCAATCTTAACCAGCGTGGGTGGCTTGAACTACCCAGTCTAATTCAGTATAACCAACTGATCATGCCTTATAAAATCCTTTATAATCTGGATAATACTCCTGCACTTAAAAATCTTATCACCCCATATCACAAGTCGCAACTGCTTAGATCCTCTAACAGACTACTAATTCAGACAACCAAAATTAACAATGCAGCTGGTGACTCTCTCTTTGCAAACTCTGTAGGCAGATACTGGAACTCACTTCCAGTTGACATTACTTTATTCTCCTCCCTAGGTCAATTTAAAACTAGACTCAAACAACATCTGGCACTAAACTGGCTATGTCATTGTATCAAGCCTGGCTAACTCTCTTCTAGATTGTGTGTAAAATCTATTAATCAGCTACTGTTTAATTTACCCATGGTTTTCACTAGGGCTTAATTCTAACCTATGGAACATGTTTATTATTGTTTGCTTATGTACTCTTTGTCAAAATTATAATTGTAACATGTTTTAATGTTGCTGTTTACCTTGGAGCTTTTCTCCCCGGGCCTCTGCTGAAAATTAACATGCATCCAGTTGGACTATCCCGGTCAACAAATGTAAAATAAATAAATAAAATTAATTTGCCACATTTTATCACTTCCTGTATTTTTTACATCTTAACTTTTCTTTTTACATTTCCCTATAAATCACAATCAAAGTTCCTGCAATTATAGTTTTCATGTTATCCACCACAGTCTAATATTTGATAAAACAAATTCTCTTTCTGTTTCTTTGCTAGTTATATATGTGTAAAATGCTCCAAGTCCATAAACTTGTTCTCTCTACACCCACATCCACAAGAGTTAACCTTCTCATTATTATATCTAGTATTTCCATATTTTTTACATACTCCAGAATAATGTTCACTTCCTAAGTTCCATATAAAATTTCCACTGCACAATTTTTCTGTTTGCAGACTTCCATCACTCATCAGGAATTTTAAATCCTGCTAAATAATAACATCAACATCACATTTAGCATTCCATTCCAGTATCCCTAACCTTCTTCTGGTGTTAATAATACTGTTCACATTTACTGAAAGTACTCTAAAATTGTTGCTTTGCCTTCTTTTTAACTTTAGGGGAAATATTTTTCAAGTTTTCCTTTTCTTAATTTTACTCTTTTCCCAACTGAATATGTTTTCCTGGGTTTATGTAAAAATTATCCTTTATCCCCAAAATTAGATTCTTCATTTGCTGGAGCTTCAAAAATATTAGTATCAGTCCTTTCTCCTGAATGCTCTTCCTGCATGCACTCTCCACATTTTTCTCTCCATATTTTTTCTTCCTCTATAGCTTCTTCTTCACCTAGTTCACCCTCTCACTGACCTCTTGATGTCCTTCCTCGTGTGTGTTTTCTTCCCTTATCCCTTCTTGTTCATTATTTACTGTTTGCTCTTAACATTCAATCCAAAAGTGTCCCCGTTTTTAACACAACCTGCATTCAAGCACACACCTTCTTGCTGTAAGTTCTTTCTCCTCACACTGGTTACATTGCACCTTGTTACAATCATTAATTAAATGAGAAAAGTCTCCACAAAAGAAACATGAAATTAGAATGCCCAACATATCGTAATATCACATTATGACCAATTACAAAAAGAACACTTGGCAAGTGTTTGACCATGGCTTTTTTTTCACATTTCAAATCAGCTTCTAACCTCCACCCTCTGTTCCACAAGCTTCCCTCATCTCTATCTCTCACAATATTATCAACAGTTTTGCACTGACCCTGCATGCATTTTTTAACATTGTCTTCTTCCAGTACATCAGTTCTAAACTTCAAAGTAGCATTTTTAACATATAAGTTACTGTCAGTAAAAAAATTATTGTTCCACAGATAAATGTCTTTTTTTTGTTATTCAGCTCCAGAAATGTCAACACTAGTTTCAAAGGTTAACTCAGAAAAAGTCTGGGTTCCAATATGTACAAAGACTGCATATTTAGAGCTTTAAAGCCAGAACTGTTACAAACTTGTCCCATACATAATATCTATCTATTACACTGTCATTTTTTGTTCTTATTCACACAGTTGGTCTTCTCCTCTTTTTAAAAACACTTTCACTTACAGTTTTCAGCTGCTCTCCTTTTTGCCTGCAGTCACTGCTGGATATCTTTTAGTTACTGCATTATCTGCTGCCATAAAACCAGACACCTTCTCAGTTTGTTGTTGCTTTCCTCTTTTACTTTCTGTCACTGCTGCATCTGTTTTAACTGCTGGATTTTCCACTGCCACATTACCTGGTTCCTTCCATCCTCAGCACTTCCAAGAAATTTACCTGCCATCTCACTCCATGAAACAGTAGAACTGTCACTTGGATCATCCTGCTGGATTATTTTAACAGGACATCATCTACAATCCATCCTGAAGCCAGTTCTGTCATCTGCAAAACTTCAACAGACTTGGTACTTCTTTCTCCACAGAGACAGCTAAACACTGCTCATTTGTAATATTCAGTACACATGAATCTTTGTTTACATTCTGAAGCTCCATATTCAGCAAATTTTTCTCCATATTCTTACTTTCCACTTCAAAACTCTCAACAGCTTTTCTTTCCTTCTTTATGCTGTTACTTCCCTTAGGCCTCAGGTGTCCAATAGTGCCATCTAGCTGCTCAAAAGAATAGAGGACGTTCCCAATGCCATGGCCAAATCTCCTCCTAGTAGCATGAATACCACCTTGTTTCCCCTGAGAAAAGGCCACTAGCCTAGAGAGATTAACCCAGTCAACAAAAGATAAATAAATAATTAAATCAAACCTGCAATCTCTGTTCATCCCTTTCTTCTCAAAATCTACCTATATCCTCTCTCCTATCTTTCCATCACCAAAATACTCTATATTAATGTGACGCCCATGCACTGACCCAGTAATCAAGGACCATCAATTCCTCACCACTAACACCAGTGAGGGACAACCACATTGGGAAGGATAACAAATATACACACAGTAAAGTACAATTTCCCTTAAGAGTACACAGAGATCACAGGCAGTCTGGGGCAGGTTTCTCCCTTTCTCTCCAGATCCCCAATAAGACTCCCCACTGGCACAGTTATAGGGTAAAGATCTCAGCCTAGTGGTCAAGCTAAAACCTGCAGCATCCTCTCTGTCTAACCAGTGCTTCATGTCCCTGCCTAAGTAGCTGATACACATACTTTAAGATTTGATTTAGATACAAACACACAGAAACTCCTGGGGAAGGCTGGCACAGGTTCTCCAGGTGTGCTCCCTTTCTGCCTAGACTATAAGGTAGTACCAGCTGCCACTAACCACTAATATCAGCTACTAATAAAGCCCTTCCCAAAAGGTGACTGTGTAATATTACTGTTTCCCAAATAGTAAGTGTGACCCAGAGCTAAAGCTATTGGAGTGGCTTGGACAGAAGTACTCTAGAGCTTAAATTAGCTCCATACAAAACAACCACAGTTGAAAGGTTTAAAAATATTTAATAATGCATAATAAAAACACAAGACAAATCTTCTCAATTCAACACAGTGCTAGTCAAGAGTTCGGAGATCACAGGAAAATGCTTAAAATAATACTGTAGAATAGTCTGACATAAATATAGAAAACAGCTAGACTAAACGTACTATTTTCTATCTATTTCTAAGAGAGACACTAAAGTTTAAAATCCTACAGGCAGAGCAAAGCAAGTGCTGGTGAGTGGTCAGTTCTGAAGACACATGCAAAATGCTGTCCTTTCTTTCTGTCCTTAAATAGATAACACAGTACTGCTTCACATTGCATCATTCTTGACACTTCTCTGGTTTTCCCAGGCTAACAGAAACTCAGAATTTACATTTCTTTTTGTAATGTGCACCTGCAGGAGGCCACAGCAATAAAATACAATATATATGTAAAATCTAGCAATTAACCCTGGTCTCAAAACAATAGAAGGAATGTTTTAGCCTGGACATTTTGTCTCCGAGCAGTGAGATCAAACAGTCATACAATGCTTGACTTATCAGCTTTCTTCCAGCAGAGTGCATTGTGGTTACATTTTTGAAGCTCAACATTTAACACAATTTTCTTTACGTTTTAAGAGGATAAGCCTGTCGATTATATTCATATTTACAATGATATAGAATTATCTACAAAATTCTATCTAGCTATGCTGGCAGCCTTTACATATCTTCACAGTTAACATCCTTCCTCTTCTGCCCTCCAACCGTTGACAATATATCTTATTTCTCCAACCTACAGAAACTCAACATATTATGTTCTCAGTGCATTTCTTGCAATTCATGCCTTGATTAACAATTGATCTCATGTCCTATAAAGTTTCCTTTTTTTGTGACACATTGTATATTTTCAATTTCTGTAACTGGTCAATGAACATGTATTTATTTCTTTTCTTTTTCCTAATGATATGGAACTTTTGTTCCCTAGCCTGTGGTGAAAAGGCGTTCATTTTTAATTCATTTGGAACATGCTGCTTAAGAAACTTCAAATAAAATAGATAGACAGACAGACAGATAGGCTCCCCTCATGACACCATCTTCATTATTTTCCTCAGTCTTCACCAGGGATTCCAGCACTGAGCATGAGTTTCAGCACACACACACACACACACACACACACACACACACACACACACACACACACACACACACACACACACACACACACACACACACACACACACACACACACACACACACACACACACACACATGCACCACACACACACACACACACACACACACACACACACACACACACACACACACACACACACACACACACACACACACACACACACACACACACACACACACACACAGACACACACACACACACACACACACACACACACACACACACACACACACACACACACACACACACACACACACACACGCACACACTTTTCTACCCTCCATGAAACAAATAGGCAAACCTCATCATTCCCACCTCTCTTCCCCCGCTCCAGCTTCTCCTGGAGTATGAGCCTTTAATCAGAATTATATGCCTGTGCACCAGTGGAGAGGGCTATCCCAATACATTTGTGCTGTTATACACTCCCTCCCTCAATAGATGGGCTTCATACAAATTCCTGTACGTAACCCCCAACACATGCACATACTCATGCCCTTAAACTCACCCTTTGGACAGCTTCTTTGTCTCCAGTATTCTTAATATAATGATACACTCCAAAATACTCTTACTGTCTGGCAGGTAAAGAACAAAACTCTTTGATTTCTATCTGTTGCACATCTTCTGCACATTCTGAGCACATGTGATTAACCAGCTTGCATGGTACATGAGTCCCACAGCATGTTTTTCTCTCTCTCTCTCTTAGCAACTGATACACTCAAAAATACTGTTTATCATCCCCATGTCAATCATGTTCTAACAAATTTTCTTTCTAAAGTCAGTCTTGTGCATAGTTTACAAGCCATCTGCACCAGTTTTACAGATCTGATTCATATATATATATATATATATATATATATATATATATATATATATACATATATGGGTCTACCTGATTATGCTGAAAGCTGAGAAGAACGACAACGAGATAACTGACACCGGAAGATCGACAACAGAGAAGACCGACAGTTGAGAAGCCTGATGCTGAGAACACCAACATGTTAAGGTAAGTGTGCGATAGGGACGGACGTTAGGGTCAGGGTGTGGGTAAGGTAAGTGTGTGATAGTGACGGATGTTTGAGGTAAGTGTGCGATAGTGACGGACTTTAGGTTTAGGGGCGGGTTAAGTGAGTTAGGGTTAGGGTGCGTGTAGGGTAAGTGAGCGATAGTGATGGACCTAAGGGTTAGGGGTGGATTAATTGAGTTAGGGTTAGGGTGCGGGTAAGGTAAGTGTGCGATAGTGAAGGACCTTAGGGTTAGGGTTTGGGTTAAGGTTAGTGCATATATAGTTGTGTATGTAAGGTTTAGTGTAGGTTTGTAAGGTTTTTAGTGTGCTTGTGTTGTGTGTGTGTTTTTCGGGAAAGTTATTTGTTTTGTTGATTGTCGGGATTGTGGTTTGTCGGGCATGTGAAGTTTAGTGTTTTTGAACTTTCGGTTTTGTCATGTCGGTTATTTCGTTGTCGGTGTTTTGGCATGTTGGTATTATCAGGTAGACCCATATATATATATATATATATATATATATATATATATATATATATATATATACACACATACAATACAGTTTCCTATATTAGCACCATCCAACAGCTTCTCTGAGTTTTTTTTTTTTTTCATTCTTCTCCATTTATTTTGAAGTAAATCCTGCTTTGAATCCTCCCAATGAAAACTGCATTGCATAGTTCACTTAAACAGAAAGCATGGCTGCGATCTGGAACTGCTAGGTTTACCACAGTCATAAGTAATACCACTAACTTACAAGAATAAACTATGGCAAAATGTATTTATTTAGTTATTGTTTGGTTGGAAAGTCCATCTGAGCACAGGACCCGTTGTCCATGGAGACTCAGGGAAAAGGCTTCAATGTACAAACAACAGTAATATACAGAGAGACAATATCATTTGAAAGGCAAAAATATACTGTACAATATTTTTCAAAAGAGGAAGAACTGCTTTTCAAATTTGATAAAGTATTCAGGCAGCCATATTATAGCTATTTTCAACAGAAAGCAATGCATCTTCCAAAAGGTATAGTGGTGAAAAAGCTAGAACTGAGAAAGAGAAAACAAGGGTAGCCAAGGGTGAAGGATTATAACAAAAGGTGGAAAGCAAATAAGTTGCAGTACAGGCGGGGGGGATATGGAGGGAGTTGAGCAGGGATGAGATTGCAAAGGAATGATGTGCTAATCTGGTGCAATACATTTGTAAAAGCAGAAGTTGAGTGAGACTTTAGCTAAAGTTTGAATGGCATTAGCAAGCAGTGCTGTTTTACTGTTAGGGGATGGTGCTCCAGGTTTTTGACACTTGATTGGAGTAGAGGGAATAGCCTTCAGAGTTATGCACGTAGAAGACCATTACCAGAAAAGTGCAATCTTCTGGGTGGGTTATGTGGTTGTACAAACTTGGCTAAATATCAGCCGTCATTTCATTTGGTTCTTAGATTGTGGATAATAGAAAATTGGGAGTATGGGAGGTGGTGAGATTGTTCAAGCCACCGGAGGTCTCTGAGGGTGAAACAATGATGTGCTCTATAGGGTAGATTGGCTGCAAATTTTGTGACATTGTTCTAGCACTGCTCAAGTTTGGTTAGTCGAGTTAGTTGGATGTTTGTCAGTATTAATGCTGAGTAGAGGAAAGTAGGTAGCAGGATGGTGATTAACAAAGATACTGAGCAGGATAAGTCCCAATATAGATCCTTTTGGGATCCCAAATCTAACAGGGAGAAAGGATTAGAAAAGATGAAAGAGTTAAACATTAACTACCCTGTATCCATCTACAACACCCTGTTTTTGCAAATGGGGTAGGGGTATCACATCAACAGTGACCATTACCTAGAGCTAATATTCACACTGCTGGATGACTATCCCTGCCACAGTTGTTCTTTCATACCATACTCTCTCACGTACAGTCAATTTAGTGTGTGTAGTTCACCTACTGCATGTCTTTGGAATGTGGGAGCATTTAGACCATGCAGTCCGAATGTATTTAAGATAAATTACACTATCCATAGAAAGGAGAATAAATTATTATGAGAGTAACAAAACTGCTGTGATTTTTTTGGTGACAACATTTTATATGTTATTTACTTGCACGCTCCACCCAGCTACTGGTACAGTTAAGAATTTCACTTTATAGTTTTTTTATGGTTAGGGTACCTGAGTTCAAGAACCTTAATAAATCTGAATATGAATTTTACTTCATTGGCTTGACCTGCAGGTGACTGTTTATCTGAAATTTAAATCTAACCAACAGAACAAAATAGAATTAGGAGTTAAGACTGACACCATATTGCACTCGTATACTCATGTTTTGCACTCGTATACTCATGTTTACAGAGGAGTTATTCAGTTGTGGCAGTTTTGTCTTGAATGTAGTCACTCTTCTGTTATCTGCTTAATTTAATTCAGTATTACTAAAGAGCTGACACCCAGGAGCGTCCTTAGGTCAACTGGTGCCCTAGGCAAAAGGGCTCCACAACCCTCCCCCCCACACCACCCAGTAACCCTATCCTGGTCTACCTACACAAAATAAATACTGGAAAAGCTCCCCCACTACAGCGGTGCCCTAGGTGGCTACCTAGTTGGCCTAAGCCAAAGGCTGGACAAATTGAATGGAGAAGGAGCCACGTTTTCTAGGATGTATTGGGTTGGGTCACCACATTTTCTAGGATGTATTAGGTTGGGTCACCACGTTTTCTAGGATGTATTAGGTTGGGTCACCACGTTTTCTAGGATGTATTAGGTTGGGTCACCACGTTTTCTAGGATGCATTAGGTTGGGTCAGTGGTATTTACTTAATATTTTAAACATTTATTTCATAGTAATAATGACTTAAGTAATTCAGATGTTATTGCATAGTGTTAAGCTGACACCTATTAACAACTTTTTCTCTCTCTGCCTCATTAATGTCAAATTCTGCATAAATCCTCAACTCCCTGGTTACTAGGGGTTTAAGCCATTTCCTTCCTTAACAGTGTATGCAATGGTTTTCTTCTGAGGTCTTTCAGGAATTGCTCACAGTTCGACTGCTTGCTTGCATTATAGCATGATCCTAGGTTGCAGACCTTCACATGTTCTGCACTACCTTTAGTTTGCCTTTCTCAAACTCACCCTCTGTCTCTCTCTATTCTTTTATATCCTACCCACATTCATATTAAAAAACCAGTACTGTCATATTTCTGTTACATCTGGATACTGCCTTTGGGTCCCTCCCCCTAACTTTTCTCCCTTAGTTTTCCCCTTAACAAACCTACATATAAACACACACACACACACACACACACACACACACACACACACACACACACACACACACACACACACACACATGCATGGAACATGGGCATGCACACACACTTTTGTGTTATAGCCTGGCATCCCATACCTATTTTTCATTCCCACCTACAGACCAGTAAGCCTGCTTCCATATACTGCAACACATTTGCATTGAGTTACCTGCCAGATGCTTCTATATGAATCTTCTTTTGTAGCATCAACATCCGCAGTCTCATGTCCTGAACCCTTCCTTTCCCTTCCCTTAAAATGGTTCCTTGATATTTTTACTCTCATAGTTTCACATTTCTGACAGATGTACAGATTTGTATTGGAAGCATTTGTTTCCCGCAGTCAGCATTAGATCAGCTGTACAGCAGGTTGTTTGCAGTATTTGCTGCTTGAACTTATAATTTAGAAAAAACACTATAACATGCTAAAAACAATGTTTTCTACATGCTATAGTTCCTACTTTTCTAATCACTTGGGTGGTACTTTAGTGTTGTGTTACCATTTAAAACAAATAGTGCTTGGAAAGGACATAAATGATTGATGGCAGACTTGCCCTGTTTAGAAGGAGGGCATGAGGCAGGGGTATGTCCATGGATGCACATGTAAATTTTGGAAGGCAACATTTTTACCATTTTAAATGTGTAAAATTACCCAGTCTTCAAATACAGTCTGGCTAAGAAGGTAACTGTAGAAATAAATGCTTGTTATATTACTGGCTTTGTAATTAAACCATTCTACTATAAGAATTTTTATGTATGCTGCACAATTACATAATTAAAATTTATGTTATAGAAAATGGGGCAGGGATGATGTGGCACTTTATTAAACAAATCTGATATTTCTAGCTAAACCCTTAGCAATCAAGGTCTACCCTTTAGGTCTGCCTTATTACTGATGCAAGTTTAACAGAGCGTAATGGATAATAAATGCACGCATAATACATGGGAATGCATTTATGTACAGATATGCAACTCTTGAAGGTATAAAAATGTCAGGTATTGGAAGTGGTAATTAAGACAGTACAGAAATGGCAACTTTCCTGTATGACTTTCCCAGGATCCCTGCATCGGTTTTCACTCCTAACTAAATGAGCAGCATGGGAACTTGACTTTGAGAGAGGGGAGTCCAAGGCAATATTTTTTTCTATTCTGCATCATGACATTTACCCCTGTTTGTTGTATAAATGACAGTGAATCATCTGTCACTCTGTACCTGTTACCACCTTCAAGTAAAACAGATTAGTTTTGTAACTTGTTAAAAAGGACCATCTCTGATAAAAGAGCCATTAACTGCATAATTGTATAGCATTGTGAAGCTGGTACTATTTGTACAGATACGAATGCCCATTTATTGATTAATTTTATAAAGCAGAGAATTTTTCTCAGTAAACTGCTAATTCTTCTCATAAAAAAATAATTTTAAGCTAATCAGTTCTCTGCTCCCTGGTTACTAAGGATTATAGCAGTTTCCTTCCTTACCTGCTAGGTCTGGAATGACAATAGTATAAGTCAGCCACTTATCCTAACTCCTGGAATGGAGCCACTACAGATGTGGCAAGCCTTTGTCTTCACAATAACACACCGCATCATGCCTGCAGCATGGGGGCGGGTAATTACTTGCCTTATTTCTTTCTTTTCTACATGCACTTCTCTTCTTAAGGCATTTTAACAAGGCTCTAAAGTACATAGGAATGAAAGAACCCTTTCAAATCCTTTAGGCACACAGCAGCACATCAGGCCTTCCTAAGCTTACTGCCCTTATCAGAAAACAAACACCCTGCCTATTCTTTTTAAAGGCCAATAAATCACTGGGGCCAGCCAGCTGTCTGTTACCCTCAGGGAAACCATCTGCCAGGACACAGGAAGAAGTCTTTTGTTTTCAGTAAGAGAATATACAGACTATAATGCCATGGTTCCTGAACCCCCAACATACACAAGTCTAAATCAACAGTGTTATAAAGGTCAGTTGTAAAACATTCTCGCCTATAGACACACACAAACACACACTCACACACACACTTACAAACACAAGTCTAAATCAACAGTGGTATAAAAGGTTAGCTGTAAAGCGTACTGACATATACACCTACACACTCAGATGTCATAAACTGTTGTAAAACTTGCTCACATGCATGTGCGTGCACACACACACACACACACACACACACACACACACACACACACACACACACACACACACACACACACACACACACACACGCACACACACACACACACACACACACACACACACACACACACACACACACACACACACACACACACACACACACACACACACACACACACATACACAAAAGCACAAGTCTGATGCTCATAATCACTATCTAATCCTTCAGATGAGATGAACTTGCATGCAGAGTAAAATACAGATTCTGAGCAGCATAGCAGTATAGTAGTTTGTACTTATGTAACCATGCAGAGATCTGGAAAGTGTACAGTTTAATGATAACACTGACTGGTGATATCTTTAAAAGGATGAGTGAAAACATCTGTAGCTGATTAAATCATTACTGGAGTAACAGTCAAATGGTAGCAAGGTAGGTGCAGCAGAATGAAAGAAAAGAGAGAAAAAGGTATTTCAATAGATGCAACAGGCAAGACAGTGAGGAGTGGGTGAAGTTGGAGCACAAAAGATTCTTTATGTCCCAGTTCTATGCAATATCACTCTGAATGACCCAAGATGTGGTCAGTGTTCTGCACAAGGATAATGCACACCCAGGTGTCTCAGAAAACTAAGGGCTAATTAAACCTCATTTATTCTTTTTTAATCTTTGAAATGGGATTTGGAAGGCTGGTGCACCCCATGTAAATTTCTTCAAAGTGAAAGACCCAAAAAAGTCCAAAAAAGCTATAACTTGGAGTCACTTCCATATTGTGATGTTAACTCTAACTACAAACACGGTACCAGAATTCATTTATGCTCATACTGCACTCTAAAAGCCTGTCCTCTAGGCCGTCACTCACTTCATCCCTCCTTAGTCATGGCTCTGGTTATACCGCTGTAATACTAACATATAAGAGAAATTCAGAGGCAGGAAAATGATGTGAATCATGAGTTTCAGAGCTGCCCTCTGTAACGCAAACCAAAAATCTTATCTGTACTTCTTACAGGTGCTACATTCTCATACAGAAATCAATTATCTTTTGTTTTGACTGTTATTTGGGATATTTTGCAATTGTTTTAAAGTTGAGGACATGAAGTTGTTTTATAGGCTGAGATTTCTTGAAGATTAGCCAAACCAACCACTGCTGGACTGGCAAGCCCATCAAGAGGGCAATGTCAGATTACTTAATTGCTGTTTGGACTATAAAGAAATCTTAAGTAATAAAGCCAAGTAATTTAGACTTATACTGGCAATTAAAGTGGTGACTGTAGGCCTGAGTACATGACAATTTTTTATGAATTAATTCGGATTCTTTTTTATATCTGTACTGGATAAAATGGCCCATGCCATAAAATATCCATCCCTTATCATTAGGTGCCCTATATGCCTTGACAAGTACACAGAAATTAGTTATTATAAATGGAGAAATAAGTAGACTATAGTATAGACTTATGTACAGGACCCTAGTCTGATTTTTGCAGATTATTTAAGTTCTTTGTCCTAACACATATAATCAAGTTATTATTTCTTTTTTCAAGACAATTGACTTGCCATTACTTGTAAAATGTCTACACTTGACATTATATCTGAGTGCACTTTGAGTCATCACTTGTCAGGAATTTGAGCAATTTGGCTGTGGTTGTAAAATTTTTTTGAGCTTGAAGAAAAGTATATTGTGTCATTGCTTGGAGTGTTTAAAATTGTCCTCCCTAAAATGTATTATCTTTTAGGGAATATTATAGTCAACAACTATGTGGGCGGCCATGGTGGTGCAGTGGTTAGCATTGCCACCTCACAGCAAGAGGTTCTCCGGTTTGATTCTCAGCTGGGGTGCCTTCTGTGTGGAGTCTGCATGTCCTCCCTGTGGTCATGTGGGTTTCCTCCCAAAGACATGCAGTAGGTGGATTGGACACTCTAAATTGGCCCTAGGTGTGAGTGTGTGTGCCTTCTGTGGAAGGTTGGGCACCAGGCTGGCAACTCGACACTGTAAAACTCCACTGCCAATCATGAGCAGACAGATGATCCACTGTGGCAACCCCTAACCGGGAAAAGCCAAAGAAGAAGAATAGTCAACGACTATGTAGTACAGAATAAGTTCATTTTTCCTTTCTTATTAGTTTGTCTTACATTGAACCCCTACCAAATCATGAACATTTAGTATTGAGTTGTTGCTATTTAAATGATTACTGCGTTATGTAGGATGGTGATTCTGCACAGATATTGTTATTTCTAGTCTAGCTGAGCTCTCATATAAAATAGTACAACTTTTCTGCTTCACTGTTGCCCTGCTGATGTTTTAGAAGATGTTAGGGCAAAATGACAGAAAGTTCATACTTTTCCTATTAACTCGTTGGGGAAACCACATATCAGCTACTCATTGCTGGATTATTCAAGTTGTCTTTCCAGACATTTATTTATTGATTGATTGATTGATTGATTGACTGATACTTGTTTACCAGGAATGTCCGACTGGGTAGGAGCCCAATGTCATTGGAGGCCCAGGGAGAAAAACTGCAAAGTATTACAAAACATTTTAAGAATAATAATTATACAGTCGTTAAAATAATGCAAAAAAAAAAAAAATTAATTCAGTTTAAATAATGATACCAAATTAGACAATATGAAAACATTGGTTAAGAGTAGATACAAAGTTATATGACAATGATTTAATAGTTAGAGAAATTTTGGCCTGTTTATAGAGAAATTAAAGGTAAGTTAGTATAACACAAACAGAAATTGCAGTACTAAGTGAGAGAAAAACAGGTTTATGGTATACTTAGGGAGAAAGCCAAGGTGGATAAATTTATAGAAGTAAGGAAGTGAGTGACAAAGGGAGAATAGGGAGATGTAAAGTATGAACAGATATTTGTCCACATTTAAGAATATAGTTTATCCTGGTGTTGAGCAAGAACAGAGCCAACTTTTGGCTAGGAAGTCAAGGAAGACATACATTTGAGAGTACTGCATTTGGTTAGAATATTCAAGCAGGCAGAATATGCCAAGCAAATGCAATTAAAATAATTCATATGCAGTATTTGTCTAAACAAAAAGTGTGATATCCTCAGTTTGTCCATTTCCCAATGTGTCTAAAAAGATCCCAATTAACATTATTTCTCATACGCAGATAAAAGCTTCCTTAATGCCGTGCATTTTTGAACGTATCACTGACTTTGATCCTGCATTTTGTTTCAGAAGACTTTTTCACACACACACACACACACACACACACACACACACACACACACACACACACACACACACACACACACACACACACACCACACTTCTGCATATATATATATATATATATATATATATATATATATATATATATATATATATATATATATATATATATATCTGTAGATAAACACACATGCACACACACACACACACACACACACACACACACACACACACACACACACACACACACACATACATATCTCAAGTGCTAGCATACAAGTCACAGATTGCATCAAGCAATGATTGTCAAACACATACACACATACATCCCCTCACAGTGAATGCTAAGCACATACGGTCAGACTAAACCCTCATATACATTTTCATGCCAAAGTAGTCACTTGCATATCCCTGATTAACTCATCCTGTATCTTTAAATTGTGTCATATTGGCTTCATACAGCTGAATTTGTTTTGAAACATGCTACTCTTCTGATCCCAAAGAGCACATGGAGGTCTAAAAAGCTTCGATCCTGCCCCTTACACATCTCTTTTCTTAGTGCTGTCATAAGATTTTATAACTCCAATGCATAATCTGTAAATTTTCTTTCTGTTATCTTCCCAGGATTTACCTTGGTTTGAGTTCATAAACCTTAGTGTGGACCTAGGCAGGGGTTTGTAATTCTGTAACTCTGAATCACAATACAACCCCCAGAGATAAGATGAGATCACAACACAACCTCCACAGATAGAACGAGTTATGCTCCTCTGCACTATAATGCGATTCATAGCATGCAGAACTTCATATGTATGAATCAGTTTGGACACCTTCTCACCTGAGCACCCTACCATTTTTAACAAGTAGCACAGACACCTACAAGTACAATAACCACCTTTTCAGATGCCTGAAGTAAGATATTTTTTACAAAACTATGAGATTTTGCAGGGTAAGACATTCTCTATTGCTAGTGCAAAAAACAGAACACATTTTTTTCAAAAATAAGAGCATACTTTTCAAGAATTTGAGTTGTTTGTGTAGCTTTTTTTATCATAGTAAAGTGTTTGAGACATAGAATGATTGCTTTATGTAATAATTAGAGGAAAGTTATAAAAGAATCCCTCTCCTAAAATCTGAAGACATTTATCATTTTTCATGGGGTTTTTTTTCATGCCACACCTACCCAAATAGGGACTGTCCTGTATAAGGAGGAACAGGTGATAACCTTACCTGCAAGACAATGCACAAATGCACACACTCCATGACACACAGATGCAAACAGACAGACATAAAGACTTGCACAGACACTCATGCAGGTACACACACACACACACACACACACACAAAACACATTTCTGCATATATATATATATATATATATATATATATATATATATATATATATATATATATATGTAGATAAACACACATGCACGCACACACACACATGCATACATATCTCAAGTGCTAGCATACAGGTCACAGATTGCATCAAGCAATGACTGTCAAACACATACACACATACATCCCCTCACAGTGAATGCTAAGCACATACAGTCAGACTAAACCCTCATATATTGTCACAGCAATTTTACACACACACACACACACACACACACACACACACACACACACACACACACACACACACACACACACACACACACACACACACACACTGCAATGCACTAATGACCAGGATCGAGTATCTGAGCAGATTAAAGCTGTTCTGCTTTGCCTTGCACAGATTCTTCCCCTGGAATGCATAGGTACATGTGGTGATATTGTTATGTACACTTACACATTTTGTGCACTGCCCTGTACATATACTGCATAGTATGTATGTATGTATTTCTGTGAACCACTGTACTACATATAATCCTTGATGAGCACTACACTGGGATGTGCAGTGTGGACTAGTTTAAGAAAGACATGCTGCTAGACAGCTGCAGTTACATGTGGCTTCAAACAATTCCCTACTAAAAAACCCAAAAATGCATTACTGAGTAGCAAATTGAGACTTCTTTGCAAACAAAACCACATGTGCAGGTTGATATATTATGCAGGATGTCACTGGGTTTCTTGGTCTTCTTGGGGAAACTCCTTAACAAGTAAATAGACAGCAGGCATAAGCCATTGCAGCTATAGATCCACATGAAGGAACATACACACCCACACTCTAAGTCAGGTGTGTGTGTGTGTGTGTGTGTGTGTGTGTGTGTGTGTGTGTGTGTGTGTGTGTGTGTGTGTGTGTGTGTATGCGAGCGCGTGTGTCTGGGTGCATGGTGGTGAGACCACTACTGACTGTATTTGATATACTTACATTAATATAATATACAAATGGCATAGTCTGCCTGTATAGTAAGCTTTAAAATACAGACCAGATGATTTTAAACACTGTATCCCACTGCTGTTTCATTTGGGCAAGTATTTTTGTTAATCTGTGAGTTTATTTTTGGTGTTGAAAGAGATATATGCATGCAACATAATGTAACATAATCCTTGAGCTTCCTGATGTGCTCAGTATTTAGGGTTACAGAATCATGGGGGTTTGCACTTGTTTAGCATTTAATTGTTGGCACAATGCATTTGCCTTGGAGAAAGCATGACTTCTACATTGCTAAATGCACTTATAAATGTACGGCAACCATAAACTTGACAGTCACTAAGATTAGTTGAAACAGTAGGAGAAAGAACAGTATAAACAAACAGAAATTCATGGTAAAATAGTATGTTCAGCAAATGGCTTCATGCAAACTGCTGTGGAGCATTACCATTGCTAAGCTGTTCTTATTTGTCTGTGTTCTAATGCTCAACAGTTGTTTTGTGCCCACAACACTCCCAGTACAGTGACATTTATATGTTTTCCCCCTTCCTCTGACCCTGTTGGCAGGTGCATGCTATACACTTCCATTCAGCAAAGGTGAAGTGACAGTTACCGGATTCAGTCCACTGACTGTGAGATATTCCTGTGAAAAATGAGCCATATGCTTATTGAAGAGCCTCAGGGAAGACGTCTGGCAAGTGCTGATAAAGTACATCTGTCACCTTGCATAGATTGTTGGAATAGGGTCTGCACAGTCAGGGAAGGCAGCAAAAGGAAATTGTTGGAAATAGGACAAAGAATAAAAAAAAAATTCCTTTGGGGCAGACAGGCTGTGTGTACTGTGGCCTCTGAGATATTCACAGAAAATTCCTTTTCTTCTCAGTGTCTATGTGAGGAATAGCTGCCATGTACTGCATCATAAACCTACAGCCTTATTATGTACAAGTCTGTCTTTGCATAGCTGCAGCACATAATAACCCCATTAGGTTGGAACAGGAAGCAAAACACATTACATCACAGCATTACTTTACAATTGTTATTGCATTTTATTTCATTTAGCAAAAATCTTTTAAGTCATACATTGCCTTCAGACATTAATAGACAATTGCAGGTAATGATGCCTACGTCTGACAAATATCAGTTCTACTATATAACTGTAAGGCAGAAGTTCAAAGGTAAATATTACAATAAACACCTTATTAAGCTGCTCTTTATAACATACTTGGGGACAGTAAGAGGTCCTCATACCTCTTAATGCAAATTTCCAGTTTCAGTGTTTTCTCTGCCTTATCTTCCTGTATTAGAAGTAACCTATTTAGGGGGTTATCTGGGGATCCTACAAGCTGAGTTCTGTTTGCTGGAACAGGGGTGGGGCATTTTAATGTAACAATACTGCCTCCTTAGATACTCAGTTAAAAATTATTTCAAGTCATTGCACATCCATTCATGCATGCTTACAAGTCACAGCCAAGTCGTATAGTGAGCCCATGAACAGCTGTCGCCATCTACAGAGTTTACTAGGCAATGGTTAGATTGGAAGTAGATTGCCAGGCATTTCTTCTGCATTTTTATATATATATATATATATATATATATATATATATATATATATATATATTGAGAGAGATAGCTCTCTCTCTCTCTGTATACATATATATAAATATGTGTGTGTGTGTGTGTGTGTGTGTGTGTGTGTGTGTGTGTGTACATGCATATGCACACACACACACACACACACACACACACACACACACACACACACACACACACACACACACACACACACACTGCTATGGGCAGTTTAGAAGTTGCCAATCTGCCTGCATATCTTTGGCATAGCTCTCAACTGTACGGATTTTCAGAGACTGTCCTGATTTTTGCTTTATAGTTTTGGTCTGTTTCTAATAAAATCTGTGGTTTTCTGGTAAATCGCTAAGGATTAAAGTCACTAAATAATGGCATCCATTTAAGTTTCAGACTTCCTATCCTTCAGAAAATGCATGCTAACACAATTCTTGTTATTCTTGCAACTTGTTTAAGTTTATAAGAGCAATATTTAAAATATGTCCCTAATTTTAGGCCTTTGTCCCCCATTATTTTAGGCTTTGTCTAGATTTCTTGTGTTAATAGGTTGAGAGGTATGATCTTTGATTTGTGGAAAAGGTAACCAGAGTACCAAAAGAAAACCCATGTGAACACAGTAAAGGATATGCAGACTGCACATAGAAGGCAACCCTCCCAGGAACCAAACCAGAGACTGTCTTGGTGTGACTCAGCAATGCTACTCACTGTATCAATGTGCCACATAACAATGGATAAAAAAAAAAAAAAAGACTCCTAATAAGCACCACAAAAATGCTGTTTGGTTCTTAGAAAAATCCCCGAAATCTACTGATGTTGTTAGAATATTCAGTTAATCTGGAAACTAAACAGAAAAAATACATACACAATAATGCACAGGTACCCTTTTTGGCTCTATTATCATACAAAGAGCATAGACGGTATATAAGGTAACTACTCAGCTAAAGATATCATGTCAGATCACCTTACCTATGAGTCTACAAAGAAAATGGCTAAGAATGTTCCAGTGCCTTTACTTGAGAACAGCCTTACTCAAGTAACTCAACAGTAATAATAGACAGAGCAGGCATAAGATGCAAACTCAAGAGTGCTCTGTAAAAATTAGGGACAATTGAGAAAGATGGAATGTGTCAATGGGGCAGGGTGGCTGACATACCTTTAAATGGTCATGTAAAGACTTTGCGACAAAGCCTGGAGAAATACTAAACAACACCAGGAAGAAGTTTTGAACTATAATGTATATATTGTACATTGCACTCTGTTTGGTTGTACATTGCACTGTACTTTCTCCCTGGAATGCATATATACAGCTTTTTCTCTGTAATTTGAATTATTATTCTGTTATTGCTTACATTTCTGTATTTTTTCTTTGTGCTTTTTTTGTATTTCACATGGGCAGAGCTTGAAATTCGTAAATACTGATCAGTGCTCTATCCCGATAAACAAATATAAATTAATTACTTGGACCTTATTAAAAAGTTAAAAGAAACAGAGGTCTCTCAGCACAATGTAGTTTATCAACAGTAAGAAGAATGAAGCTTTAATGTCTGGTATTATTCACTCACTGCAAGGATTTGTGATTTACAAGGACAGGGGCAAAAATGAGAAGAGATATCAGGGATGCTCTGTCAGCTCAGAGACAGGTGCGAGGTGTGTGTGTGTGTGTGTGTGTGTGTGTGTGTGTGTGTGTGTGTGTGTGTGTGTGTGTGTGTGGGGGGGTTGAATGTGTACATGTCTATGAGGAAGTGAATGAAAGCTGTCTGTGCCAGCGTGATGCATGGACTGTCTGAGGTGCTTACCACAAGTGATTCAGAGACATGCAAATTAGCTGATTATAAGATCATTCCTTATTGCGATTAACATGTCTCTGAACTGCATTTTCTGGGATGGAAGAAAAAGTACCTTTTGATTGTAGCTCTTACCATACATGATGGGACTCTTTCTGAATCCCTGGTAATGATATATGCTGTATTTTATTATGTACTTTCAGAATATATTAAGTGTTCTGATTTTTTTATCTTGATTTATTTTGTTGCAAGTTGCACTTGATGAAAAAAAGTTATTTTGACATGAAAGGTTTCTCCATCTGCTTAAGAATTTGAAGAATTAATATTGCTGACTATATGCAATAAATGTCACACATTAACTTGCTGTTATAATGGCACTGTAGTGATAATCTGTATTGGGGGTAGATAATGACATATTTTACCCAAAAATTCCCATTTAAGTTTTGAATGTGTATGTGATCCCAAACTTAAAAAAAAATAATAATGGCTGTATAATTCTTTCTTCTTACTTGTTTTAGTTTGTTTTATTTAGAATTTTATTAATGATTACTATGGCATACATGTATTCAACATCCATGTCCACTCTGTTGGCAGTATTTTCACGGAAAATACTCATAACCCAGAATGCTGTTTTTTTCATTTTTCTAGGAAAATGTTGTTGTCTTTCGGCTTTTTCCCTGTTAGGGGTTGCCACAATGGAACTCCGGTGCGCTAATGATTGGCAGTAGATTTTCACGAACGCCGAGGTGCCAGCTCGACGTTCAACCTTCAATGAAGGCATGCCAATTTATGCATGTCTTTTGAACGCCCACCCAACCGCGAGGAGGACATGCATAAACACTGTAAATTCTGGACTGTTTAGAGTGCAAATAAAACATGAGCTTTCATAGAATTTAGTATTTTATTCTAGAGCACAGCTTTTTAATTTCATTATTTGAAAACTGTTGATTTACTTTATCCAGTGTACTAATAAGTTAGTCTGTTTTAATTTTGATTATATATTGACTCACTAAAAAGTATAACAGAATAATGGTAAAGGAATTAAATTTAACAGTGTCTGGTAGTATTCTCAGAATTTTAGCTAATAAAATAGATTGCTGTGCTTTAAAAATCGTGGATCAGTTCTGCTGCTATTAACAAAATCTTATTCTATATCATAGGTTTTCCTACAGTACTGGCCAGATTCTAAAATCTATTTGCAGACAGCACAACATACCACAGGAAGACTTCAGCGCATCAGATGCATACGTGATTTCAGAAGATACGTTGCAAGAAATCCAAGTATTTAACTACTCATTGTAGGATAATTGTAGATTCTGGGCATGCCCATTGGATTTCAAAACCCATCTTGTGTGCCCAATGTATCTTAAATGTGAGAAGCTGCAATGCTGTCTTTGTTTCAGAAATCCTCAGCTTATATGCCATACCGCATCACTAGGAACAGAAGCTCTTACTATGGAATACGATGGAATCTGTATTAATACCGGCAAAAAATGCTACCTGCAGGAAATTAACTGCACCAGGCTGCATTACTACAAGCCATGGAAGAGGATGCGGCTTTGTATTCTAGAAGGCAGCCAGCTAGTGTGAGATCGAGACTGTAACTAAGTCAGCTGTCAGAACAACAAATAATTGGCAGGTACCGTCTAGACAGTCAGCTGGAGTAGGCTATGTGTAACATGTGTGCCCCACACATCTCTGAGGACATTATGAAGGCAACCCCATCCCTCTTGAAACAAAAGTGTGTCTTAAACTGGGTTCACTTGCATCTGGGACATTCCAAAAACACATGGGAGATGCTGTAGGAGTGTCACAGACAGCTGCCAGTTGTATCCTGTCATAATTCCTGGCTGCAGTGTGCACTGAGGTGAATGACTACATGCCCTTACCATCTACTTCCCTGGAGTGGAAAATTGTTATGCACCAGTTCTATAACCTTGCAAATTCCCATTTGAACTTGTTGCAATAGACTGCACACATATCCCTATCAAGACCTCAGTTCATCCAGAAGCAGGCAGATACATTAACAGAAAGGGTTGGCCATCCCTGAACTGCCAGCTCATGCATGCAGCAGATGGTAGCATAACAAACATCATGGCAAAACACCCTGAAAATGTCCGTGATGCTGCCATATGGAAGGAAAGTGGTCTGAGGGCCACATTCCAGCAAAGTGAAATACCTGAGGGAATACTACTGGGTAAGTACAAGAACACAGCTAGGACTTAAGCTAAGGACATCCCTCCCAACAATAGTCATGCTAACAACATATGTGTTTATTCTCCACAACAGGTGACTGTGGTTATCCACTTGAGCCATGGCTAATGACCCTTACAAAGAACTATGAAACCCTGCAGGGGAGGCATACAATAAAGAACACGCAATAACACAAAATACCATTGAGGACGTGTTTGGTGTACTGAAAGGCAAGTTCAGATGTCTAGACACATCCAGTGGTACACTGCAATACACACCTGAGAAGGCAGCACAGATGATAACTGTATGTGCCATGCTATGCAACATATTAACAACAGCACATGGAGGTCTTCCAGCTTAATGTGTGGGTGAACTACCCCAAGAACCCCAGATCTCTAAAGATGACAGCCACAGGTATCAGAGAAGGAGCAGGAGGACATGGGGGCAGAAGAGACAGGTGTGGATGACCCCAAGTGCAGGCCCAGGCAACACAGCAGCACCTGACAAACTGTTTTGAGTCATGAAAAAGCACACATACATGTGTCGCCCCACCAGAGCATCACAGATTGCATCTAATAGTAATTACCAAGCAGATGTACACACTGAGCATCAGACATAATAACCTAATCATAACCTATAACAATACATACATATACAAATCTATCCTAGCAAGGATCATCAGCTCAGGGAACAACTGACACAGGTATGCATACAGACTCATACTGGTATATCTGTGTATGGCAGACAATAAGGGACACACATCTGTGTAACACATTCCTGTCCACTATAAAAAGATGTAAACAGGAAAACAACTCAAGCCATAATGCAGAACTGTTGTCTACATCACAAGCAAATTATTTTAATGTAAAGTATGGATAAGTTAATGTAATCAGTGTAGTTATCCATGGTTAGTAATACAGTTGGACTCCCATGGCAACAGACTTAACAACGTACGCAGTCAGATGACATTGTCAGTGTTCTGCACAATAATCATCATCACTACCATGGGGTGAGATTGTCACTACCAGACAGAGTGAATTGACTGTCAGTGTTACTCTAATGCAATCTAGGGTGCCCAGGCCTATGGCTGACACCATCATCCTGTCTACAACTACCACATGTGGAAATACTTGTCCCAAGCTTCTCCACAGAGGAGACTGATGGGATGATGCCAGCATGTGGAGACACACTGTGGGAAGGAGGATACTAAGACTTGTCTGTCTGGTTGTGACTGCAGGGCTCACATCAGATGGGTCAGCAAGGAAAGTATGTGCACAGTGGTGCATAGACATTGATACCCGATGGGCAAGGTTTGTTCTTCTGAGAGGTGGCCTGCCTCTCCCATGTGGAAATCAATTAAGTACAGTCACGCACACAACCGTGCTTGTACTACGGCACTACCATAGTACTGTTGTTGTCGATGATTCTATGGATCGTGCCACAGATAACATACTTTCATTCTCTGCAGTCGATGGTGCCATTACCTCACTGTGTCTGTGCTCATGCGGAATACAGTCTGTGGCACGAGCAAGTGTACATATGTCAGATCCATGAAATTGCTGAAGGAGTAAGTGGACAGCCTCTCACTTGTGCCCATGTACACCAGCTGCACACCCACATCTACTGTGATGGCAGTAGTGATCTGTTGTGGGGAACTGTCAACATCAGCAGCAGTTTCAACATGGGTCTGTTGTTCACAAACCTCATCCTGTCTACCATCCAATGTCCCCTCATGTTCAGAATGGCTGGATAAGTTTTCCTCCACATCTGTGGCTACAGCTGCATCCATGTAACTTGTAACCATCTGGGCTGGACTGCATCACCAAGTCAGTGTCCTGTATGCCAGGGGCTATGCTACCATACTGATGCAACATTGGGATCAGTGAATGGGCTAATGGAGGAAAAAGGCAGTTGATGTGCTAAAAGAAGAGACAAATGACACAGATCAGGACACTATATTTACATCACATGCTGTATATCATTAAAGACATATGACACATGTATCTCACTGTAATGTTACAGATAGTAATGATTTACCATGAGATCTCATCTGTGTATGTGCCACATAATCTAGACATCGGGGAGTTGACAGTTATGTTACATATCCATCATACCTGACATATGTGAGGAATACAGCAAAAACACACATCTGACAATTCCTTGTGGGAAGATGGTACTGGAGGAGAGAGATGAGATGCAACTGCGATAGGAAAACAAAGTCATAAACATAGCATTCTTAATCACACCATTGCCAGCATGAACCATTCCAACATTAAAACATACAGTAGGTATTACATAGACACACCATTCATTTGTGCATGAGATGCTGATGTAGTCTGCTCTATGAATGGGTAGAAGGACACAGTATTAATGGAGGACACTAACAGGAGTAACAGCAATGACAGGTATGAACGATAAGTAATAGCATACCAGTGACACCTTCCCACTGGTGTGAGCTTGTGTGTTGTAGTGCAGATCCTGCAGTAAAGATAAAGACACCACAGTCAGTTATGTAGGCAATGGAATGGTGATGATGACATATACTACACAGTAACTGCCCATACATGCCAAGCAGAGTGCCTGTTTGGCCCTCTTCACAAGGAACCTTGATGATTGGATGGGAGAAAGGAAATTCACCCTGGGGATCATGTCAGTCACCCTGCTAGACAGGGGTCCAGGGAAGTAAATAGTGTGGGAAGAAATAGCCAGGGAATTGTTATGGCTAGGCTTGTATAGGCTCTAGGGCTGATAGCCTAGTACCAACCTATGAACCTATGAACCTATGAACGTGTGTCATGTGATGTATGGTGCACCTGTTGGCTAGATGTCTCTGTGTAGAAAAACAGTGACATTAATGTCATGCAACACAGATCTGCTGCGCATTGCTGCAACTTATGAACATTTTGTGGTAACATACCTGGTCTGTCTGTAGTTGCACCTGCATGGCTTGTTCTCCCAGTGGATGTACCTGTAGTGTACACTGTTAGGGAAATATCAATATGACAGTAAACAGCAGTGCCATGACATGAGGCTGAGGCAATAACAGGTAGTGATTACAGCAACACTGTATGGAAACCCTCACCTGTCGTTTCCTGCTGTTGTGCAGAAGTAGATGGACCTGTGAACAGTAATCCGATAACGTTACACATGTTGGTTGTACTGTTATGTCTGTGCAGGAGTTGTATAGCTACTCTGTGTGGATCCATGAGCATGATGCAATTCTACTGCTGAAAATATTGTTTCTTTATTTATGCATTTTTTGACAGGGAAAGTCTGACTAGGCAAAACACATTTTCCGTGGAGGCCTGGGAAGAAAAGCTCCACATTTAAGTTCACAGGATGTACATTTATAATTGTAGGATAAAAAGATCTATACATTAGCTTATTTACATCATTTTTAAATATTTTTAAATATTTCTTACATGAACATAACATTTTAACACAAAAAAGGGAGAGAAATTAATATAAATTGGCTAATTATTGAATAGACAAATATACTTTAACAATTAATGGATTTATAGCATGACAACTGCATGGAAAAGATCAAATTAGGATGTTTTTGAGTTTAGTAATATTTTACAGACAGGTAGAATGTAGCTTAGAAATGATAAGAGACATGAAAGGACAGGTTATGGTAATCAGCGGGAAGATAAATGGACAGAGGAGGAATTGTACTTGGTGGTGTGTGAGAAAACGAGGAAAAGTAAGAGATTAGGAAATAAGTGCAGCATGACGAGGAACGATAAGGTACGAAAAGATTGGGAAGGAAAGTGGCTGCGAGAATTGGAGAAAAGTAATCTGAGTATAGCTAGCCAAGTGAGCAGGAAGAACACAGTCATCTTTGGCATAGGTGCTGTTTAAACAAAGTCTTGAAGCTATTTACGTTTTCTGTCTGTTTTAACTGTGTGGGCATTTCATTCCAGAGTTTTGACACATAATGAGAGTAGAGAGAATCTCCATCAGTGTCAAATGTCTTACTATTACGTAATAAAAGTTTATTGCTAGAGCGAAGGTCTCTAGTGGGCGAGTAGTACAGTACAGTATTTTGTAATGCTGGGCATTTGTCTGGCGAGTACAATAGGCTGTGGGCAATGATTAGTTGTGAGTATGCCAACTGGTTTGGGAGTTCAAGCCAGTTTAATTGTTTTAATGCAAGGCAGTGGTGTGTTTTATGAGGTTTGGTTGTTGCAAATTTAGCTATTTTGTAGTAACATGAGGCTAGTTTAAGTTTATTGATAGTGTTGATATTTGTAAGAATAGGGGAAGCATATACTAGAGAAGGAAGGAGGTATGTTGCTGCTAAGGTAACCCTCGCTTGATGTATCAGATAGTGTTTAGCCCTATAGAGGGATCCAAGTTTTTAGTGAGTTTTCTTGATGGAATAAAATATGTGGTGATCATATTTGTGGTTGCCATCTATTATGACTCCGAGAAGTTTGTTTTCCATTTGTGTGGTATTACTTGAGGTAATATGAAATGTGTGGTTTTGGTTAATGTGTTTTTGGAGTAAATAGCATAACTTAAAGTTTTTTGGTGTTAATCATCAAATTAGATTTTTTTATCCAAACTTTAATGTCAGTGAATGATTTTTGAGTTTTGTTACGGATGGGGCGGAGCAGATAAGGGATGAATTGTCAGCATATTGTACGAGAGTGGCAAGTGTTGTAGCAGTATGAAGTTTAATTATGAAAATATTAAATAGAAGGGAGACAAGTATTGACGCTTGAGGAACACCAACAGAGTCTGACTGAAATGTTGAAAGGTTTTGTTGTCGTTTAGTTGCCTGCTGATGATTGCAAAATTAACTGTGAAACTAGCAGAGGGAGGGGTAAGTGAAACTAGTGTTTCAAGCTCAGAGATGAACTTTTGGTGAGACATTGTCTCAAATATTTTGGAAAGGTCAAGGAAAGGTTAAGAAACAAGGTTACCCTCATGAGTGTACTGCTTTACTATGTTAGTGAAGTAGAGGAGAGCAGCAGTAGTAGTAGTAGTAGTAGTAGTAGTAGTAGTAGTAGTAGTAGTAGTAGTAGTAGCAGTAGTAGTAGTAGTAGCAGTAGTAGCAGTAGTAGTAGTAGCAGTAGTAGTAGTAGTAGTAGTAGTGGTGGTAGTGGTAGCAGTGGTAGTGGTAGTAGTAGTAGTGGTGGCAGTGGTAGCAGTGGTGGTGGTAGTGGTGGTGGTGGTGGTAGTAGTGGTGGTGGTGGTGGTGGCAGTGGTGGTGGTGGTGGTGGTGGCAGTGGTGGCGGTGGTGGTGAGTGGTGGTGGCAGGTGGTGGTGGTGGTGGTGGCAGTGGTGGTGGCAGTGGTGGCAGTGGTGGCAGTGGTAGTGGTGGTAGTGGTGGTGGCAGTGGTGGTGGCAGTGGTGGTGGTGGCAGTGGTGGCAGTGGTGGTAGTGGTGCAGTGGTGGTGGTAGTAGTAGTAGTAGTAGTAGTAGCAGTATTAGCATTGGTAGTAGTAGTAGTAGTAGCAGTAGTAGTATTAGTAGTAGCAGTAGTAGTATTAGTAGTAGTAGTAGTAGTAGTAGTAGTATGGTTGGGCCTGAAACCATGCTGGGTGTTGGAGAGGAGGTTGTGTTTGGTTATATGTTTCATAAGCTGAGAGTGAATGCACTTCTCAAGGATTTTAAGAGGGGTGATAGAATAGCAATAGGTCTATAGTTTAACTCCATTGAAGTACTTTCTTTGTGAAGGGGTGCAATAATCGATTTTTTTCCAGATGGATGGGACATAGTTTTCAGCTACTGACTGACTGATTATAATAGACACAGAGAAAGCTAATGCTTCTGCACCTATTTTGAGGAATTCAGTGGAAAGGTTATCAGCAGCTGAAGTTGCTGTTTTTAACTTGGCTAGTATTTTTTTTATGGCTGATGTTGGGACGGGTTGAAAAGTAAAAGACAAAATAAAAAATGACAATACATGAATATATATGCAACAGCAATATGAGATAATTTACTCTGTAGGAATCAATGTTATTCAACGTAAATACATACATGAGCGGCCTGGAACCTGCTTCTAGTCACCCCCAGGTATGCAGCACTCCCCAATCACTGTATGCAGCAATGGAAGATATATTATGATCACATGAGGGTCAATTGTGGACCATCACCAGTGGCATCCCTCAATCTGTTATACCATTGTATACTGTTGGCTGCATGGAGGATCATATTAGCATTGGCAACAGACCTGACAGGATCTATTGTAACCTCCCAATACACTAATCATGTCAGTCAGGTCGGCCCAGACCTCATTCTTCAATACTGTATTCCCTGCTCATCCAAGGAATCTTCACCATGTTGTTGTAGAGCATCTATTATAATCTCATGCTTCTGGGTGAGAAATTGTCCTCCTAGGTCTGTTCGCTATCTGAAAGACAATGATATGCACATGTTCAGATTAAGGTGGGGGCCCACTTATATAGAGATGATTATGTGGACAGCTTACACCACTATAAACACTATGCATTCCTGTGCAATGCAAAATTCTATGAAATACTCACTCTGGCATATAAAAGCATACAGCAATGCCTACATGCATAACATTTGGAAAAACAATATAACTTGTGATATATGTAGAGGCTGTCTGCAAGACTTGAACTCCTTGAAGTAGATAAGCAGGGAATGGCAAACCAGACATGACAGCATTGTGCCACAGGAGCCACTGTCTGCATGCATTTCACATTAACATACTGCACAGACATATGTGTACAGCAGAAATTTGTGATGGCTGTAGCTGTAATGTAATTGCAGCCTATACAGACAACTATTCTAAAACAATCCGGCATATGACATTTTATACATGATGATCTTATATCAACACAGTCATTCCATCCACATCAGCAGAGAATATCTGTAAATTATCACTCAGACAACTTACAAAAAGTGTGGGAAAACCTCAGGATCCGTAAGCAGGCCACATATAGTACAGATCCTTTTCTGTATTAACCCAGTAGTTAATATGTATTTTAAGAATCATCAGTGAGTAAATATCCATATTGTGTACATGAGGAGCCATCCACTAACAGCAATTCTGTTGATTATAATTGTGCTGTTCAGTAATGTTTGTGCCATTTCATCTTGAATTGTATTTTAAATGAGACCTTCAATGTATGCTAATACACCTTCATTGTCATAATCTGATATACAGACCTCACATGTGGACTAGATGTTAATTAACATATCTTAGATTGCTGATGGATGCATCAGTTTCTTTTTAACGTCAGCTATGATCTTCATAGGAATGTGTGGCCTGATAGCCATTTACTTTTCATTGTTACGTTTTTGATTACTGACATACATTGCATATGTTGGCGCAGTGGACTATGGTTATAATGTATCATAAGATTTCATGAGGACTGTTTTGTGCATGCTCATCGTGTCACAGTGGTTATGTTATACAGACAGATAGTATCAAGTATGCATATGTAATATCTGTCATGTGTTGTGATTCATCTTGACAGAGCATGGAACCTGTGTATGATCTCCAACATGGAACCTGTGTATGATCTCCAATCAGATGTAGACAATGAGTGCAAACTAGGCCACTGCTGGAGTCCTCTGATGAAGGTGACCATTGCAATGATGTGGTTGATGATGAGGAAGCTGGACCTGCAGGTGGCATCATCCTTGCTGCACCTCAGAGGATATGACACCTGGAACAATAGAGAGGTGATTATCAAGAGGAGATCTGAGAGGTGGTGACCAATGTGTTTCATACACAGATGAGGGACATGATGGGGACTTTTTTCAGGATATGGCACAAACTATGTATGACTCATTCATGGAGATAGCCTGAGGCATCATTCAAAATGCCCATCCCAGACAGGACAGTCCCTCAGGTCTGTAAATATTGTCTGTGTGTTCCATTTGTGTAATACTGCCACCATGCTGTTTACTATATCAGCAGTCTCACTAGATATGCACTCTTGTGCATGCACACCATTTAGCTGCCATGCTTTTGTGTTATAGGTCCAAGTATACACTATAGATATCGCAGTATGACATGTAATTGTGTTTCAGTATGTGCATGATACACAACAACACATAGCAGTGTCCTTCACCATTTGGCTGTCTATGCATTGTGGCCATTGACATGCAGCTACTGCTTCAACAATTACACTGTAAACGTGTGTTAGGGATAGAAACTAAAAGACAACACGTGTTGGCCATTGTACTGCTGGACAGTGGTATGGCTGAGATTTGTACATTGCCAAATCATCTATGTGCTTGTTCATATATTTTGGATGACATTTGTCATGCTGTCCCACTGACATGATGTCATGTTGTGTGACATGTTTTGGCAATGCTGATGCTATGTTGGGTCATATAAAGGTATGTCATACATATGGGCAGCCCTCCTTTACTGACTGCATAGACTTCCAATGCAACATTCATGTATACATTGTGGTAGTGATAATTTATTCAGTAACAGTACAGTATGCCATGTTTGGTCTGCGTTACATTTCCACATCCATTTGTTATTCACATAAATTCACAACTTTCAGCAAGATGGTCCACATTCAGTTATGTATGCACATGTTTCTACGCATAGTCCGAGCCATACTGAATCACCTTTGTGCCTTTGACATGTCAGAATCCACTGATTTAATGTTGATATGCTGTTATGATGTTTACAGCACTGTCCTCTGCTCAGTAGTGAGCGTATATCATAGAAATTGTTAGCTTGCTTACTTATGCCTGTTGATGTGACATGATTGCACAATACTTTGTATGTGTGATTTATGCATGCCCATTTTTGTTGATGTCAGCAATGCTGTCTGCTCACATGACTTACAGTTGCCTTTTGCTTCAATGTATTTTGGGTTAGTTTCAATGGTACCCTATTTGGTATACACATGCATTTGCAATGTGTAACCTTGCCATATTGTCCTGCTTTATTGTTGTCTTCCATGATGTGGGACCAAGTTGTCCAGTCCCCTTCCAACATTGTAGGCATGCATGCATATATTTTGCTGATGTGTTTGTCTTTGTTGCAATTATTGTCCATTGCCATGTATTAATTTATTTATAAGGTCCACATTTGTCAAGTCTATGTCCATATACAGATGTAGGACATATGTACACAAGTCACTGGCTACTGCTTGCTATGTATCATTGTTCTCATTATACCTTTGTGTTAACCATTGTATGTTGTTGAAATCCATGTGCACATCCTGTTATTTTTTATATAGCTGTACTGTTATATTTGTGAACATATATTATTATTACAGTCAGTGGTGTGTGTGTGTATGTGTGCTGACATTGCTTTCATTTAAGTTCCAGTTAAGGCACTGACAGTCAGATATATACACTTACACCTGTGTGTTGCCTTTGACATGACATATGTTCGTGACATATATGCATTCCATTACACATTTGTTTGGGTTGTGTACACCTAGTTGTGTATGTAGCAGCCAGTTTGCTGCTTTGCTGCAGTACTGCTGTTTTTGCACTGTGCTTGGTTGTTTGCCTTTCACATGCATGGTCGGAGGTTCTATTCTATCCCCTGCTACAATTATATAGCATTCCAAGATCTTCATTTGCTCATGTATGATGTTGCTTGAGTTACACTTGTACTGACAGACTACTTGGATATGTGTTTATCTATCTGATGTGTAATGTGATCCCTATTTATTACTCTACAACACACACCTATCATTATTCACAGACATCCAGGCAACATGTCGTAATGTGTTCATATGTAGATATGTGCTTGTGCATTTCACTATGGCTGGTATGCATCCCTACCCAGTTTGAGAACTTTTCATTGCCCATGTTGTGCAGTATGCCATCACTGTAATTTGCCTGTCCTTCACTGTTTTTTTTCCAACCTTTGTCTTTCAAGCATTGTGATATTTGTTCTATGGGCATACCTGCTGTGATAGCCTTCTCCTCATCTTTCCCTGTCTTTACCTTTCCATTCCTTCTGTTCTCCTATTCCCACCAAAAAAAATAAAACATTGCCTACTTCTACTGACTTTTACTCAGATTTTCCTATTCCAACAATCCTCTTGTGTCTCTCTCTTTGGGTCTATATTATAATCTTGAATGATTAAAAGAGCAAACACTCTTTAATCGACCCCTGAAAATCAAAAACACTAAATCCCAAACACACTCCACAAAAAAAAAAAAAAAAAATCCAAACACAAAATAAAGTCGGGGGCTTCACTATGTCCCCCACCCCACTACTTAAATATACCAACTTCAAGATTGCACCACAGTGGAGGAAATGGCAAAGTCAGGAAAACAGCCCAGTGATTTTTTTTCCCTGTGGAAAAAAATCGCTGTTTCGTGTGTTCAGGATTTAGTGCTTTTGCTTTTAAGGGGTCGATTAAACAGCGTTCGCTCTTTTAATCTTTTGAGGTTATAATATAGACTCTTTTTCACCCATACTACATGTCTGCTTTTCTATCTCCCAGTTTCTTTGGGTATGTCTGTGTTACCTGTGTTCCCCACCCATGTCCTGCACCCATTTTTAACTAACATTAGCAGTAGCAATGTGGCTGTGATTGCCCTTTGCCTTGATTAATTTTTTTATTAGAAAATTTATGGATTCCATCAGAATCAGAATAGCTAGCATATTTTAATAAGAATGGATGTATGGAGATATTCCATAGTTGTCTGTAAACTTACTGGAGGGATTCTGTTCTAGATATGTATTTACGAATGTCAGGCTGCTTAGATTGTGAGGTTCTTTCCGTAACTTAATGTAACTGCATTTTGGCAGTGATTTTTCTTTCCAAGTGATATACAGTGTGCCTCTACTACTGAGATACTCCATTGTGTGGCAAGATATTTTGAGTTGACTGTGGCATATTTACGTATTACATAGTTATCTGCAACTTTTCCGCTGATATGGAATAATGTGCCAGATTTCATGAACTTTATGGAATCTGGCTTATGTGTTAGCAAAAAACTAATTGTCTAATAAAACTAAAATTTAGTAAATAGTTTTTTGAAGTTACTGCCAGTCAGACAACAGTTAAAGATAATTAATATCATGATATATTTTTATCTTTGTATAAAAGAAAATTGAATAACATATTTGAATATGCAATAGAGAATTTCTTATTTGTATGTTCTGTTAAGCAATTATTTCTAATAATTTTCTGTCTGTGAATATATTTTCCAGTCAGTTGTTTTAGGAATAAAGTTTTCTAGCCAATAAAAAAATAGATGTTTCACTGTATTTTTTTATTTTATTTTATTTTATTTTGTGGTAATTGGGCACATTATTAATTCTGTTTTTTAAGTTTTTTTTTTGCTAAGAATATCCTAATAATTTTATTTACCATCCCTAGCTGAAACAGTAAAGTTATGTGGTGCACTAACCTGGAAATAGTCTGTGATAAGTAAAAGTTCTAAATCAGACTTTATTACAAAGTCTTATGCTTAATATACATTTTAGTTATAATGTTAATATATTAATGATACTAATGAAATTTTAAGAGATCAGCAGGACCAAACCTGTCAGTAGATGTTGTGGAGTACAGTTTTGTAAAATATAATTAAAGTGCAATATGATGACAATAAAAACATTAAAATTACGATTTTCAAGGTTATTTTTGATGTTATGGATTTTAGCTATTCTGGGGTTCCTTGTGTAATTTTTTATTGCTTTGGTAGTTATATAATTCAGTATTCTATGTTTTGCAATGGTGTCCTAAAACTGTATGCAGATCACTTGCTGTGCAGTTTTTTTTTTATCCCTGTCATTTGAGACAGAATACATGTAATAAATAGTCATCGTTGTACCACTTGTTTTGAAATGATTCCCCTTATGTCTCATTTAATGCAATGTTACATTTGTATGTAGTCAAGGTGTACCACTTGCAGGGTGTACTGTAATAAACTTCGAATCTGATCTTGTGCAGGAAATTGTGGCACTCATTCTATGCTGCATTATATTGTACTGATGGCAATGAAGTCTAACATCCTTCAATGTTTTTTACTGGAAATATTTTTGGAGGAGGTGTAATAGTATTCGAAATAGGGTCCCTATTAAATTATCAAACATTTTTCAAAGTTCGAATGTCATATGGTTGGCACCATATAATCGAACTTTGAAAAGTTTGAAAGTGAAAGGCAACTACTCTGTACACGCAGAATGGGAACATTTCCCTTTTCTGCACTGAAGTGTGGTCTTGGAGTTGGTATATTTAAAGGACAACAATGAGATATTCAAGCAGATTGCTCAACCTGCTGTCTCTTTTAGTCCCTGTTAGTTGATACAGCCTCAAAAAATCAAAACCACAACTTTAAAAAGTAATCCACTCAACTGTTTTACCTCTTAGACTTGTTACCTTTCTGTACTGTTTTACTTTCACTTTGAAAACCAAGTTGAAAATCCTCTAGCTGGCTCTTAAATGATAATGTCACATCTGCCAGAGCTCTTGCTGTAGTTACAGGGACGTTTCCTCCCCCAAAGTGATGTAAGCACTGCCTGATTTGCATACTCTGTAGAAGAGCCAGTGCAAGCAAGGGGAAAGTTTGTGTGTGAATGCAAGCAAGGTGCAAGTGTGTGTGTGTGTGTGTGTGTGTGTGTGTGTGTGTGTGTGTGTGTGTGTGTGTGTGTGTGAATGCAAGCAAGGGGCAAGTGTGTGTGTGTGTGTGTGTGTGTGTGTGTGTGTGTGAATGCAAGCAAGGGGCATGTGTGTGTGTGTGTGTGTGTGTGTGTGTGTGTGTGTGTGTGTGAATGCAACCAAGGGCAAGTGTGTGTGTGTGTGTGTGTGTGTGTGTGTGTGTGTGTGTGTGTGTGTGTGTGTGTATGTGTGTGTGTGTGTGTGTGTGTGTGTGTGTGTGTGTGTGTGTGTGTGTGTGTGTGTGTGTGTGTGTGTGAGTGAACGCAAGCTAGGGGCAAGTGTGTGTGTGTGTGTTTATAGTGTATCATTCGTTAGTTATTTAACCAAACAGGAAGGAAAAATAAGTGGGATTTTGATGCTTTGCAAAGCAGTGATTATTCCCAGTGCTATGGAGATTGGTTCTAAATTTGACAGGAGGAGTGCAACAAAAAAGTCTCCCACTGTAAGGAAGGAAAGGCTGACAAGAAAACTGTACATTAGTCTGGTCATCTGCTGTGAGCTATCAATCACATGCAGATAATGGGTCAAATTACCCTTAGCTCTTTGACAGCTAGGGAAGGTAGGTGTGAAGAGGGGGGGAGATACCATGAACTAGATTTCAGCCTTTACAAAAGAAATCAAGTTAGCATTTCTAAGAAGAAAGAGCAATACAATGTACTTTTCAATTCTGTTATGTAGCATTTGCACTACTTGTGTTTGAAGTAGTCATTGAAAAAGGATAACATTTTAACCAAAAGTAGGTGACTATAACACAGCAGTGAATGCCTGTAAAATCAGTGCACTGACAGGAGCTTTAAGGAAAAAATGTCAGACATGATGCAATTTTTTGGTGACAAACAATGCATTCTGGGATACTTAGAGGCAGACTAAACAATCAGAATTATTTCAAGATGCCAGACCCCATGTAGTCAGAGTCAGAAACTGCATCTAAAATATCTAAAAAGCTCTAAATATTCCCAGAGTGGTGTTAAAATGTAAGAAACCAAACCATGATGAAATAAACATGTTTTCTGAGTCTGTGGGTGCAGTTCTTCTTTAAGTAGGGGGTGTGTGGGGGTGCAGGGGGGCTTGCCTCCCTGTTCAGAGCATTAAGGTAAGCTTTTTTTATGTTTTTATTATATATTCGAAGATTCAAGTTTTGCTCATATGTTTTTGAACATATGAGGTTCGAAATTTTGAAGCTTTGAATATATAATATAGACCCTTGGAAATAATAGCATTTTTATATGTTAGATTGTTTTGTGGCAGATTTGATGAGTATGTTCTTTGCTCAGAGCTTCCCTGATTTACTCCTATAATATGATTTGTTCATTATGGTTGCTTAAACATAATTTTTATAGAGAAGGGAAATCAGAGCTTGTCATTTCCAGTTACTCAAGGAAAGCAGTTGTCCTTAATTATTTCTCTGACTTACTTTTCATGGAAAACAAACAGTATTTTTTTAAAATATTGAACCTTTTGTTATAGCTGATTGTGATAATATAGTAACAAGATGCCAGACTATGGTGTATATGGCTGCAATAATAAAAGTTTTTTTTCATCACTGTGGCTTTTTTTTAATTTTTCTACAAAAAAATGTGAAGATTGTAAATATATAAGGCATAAATTTAGTGCACCCTAGCACAGCAGAAAATGCTCTGTGCATGTTCACATGGGTCTATACTGAATGATCAAAAGTGAATTCACCGAACTGTATTTACATCAAAAATACTGTTCAGCGAAATTGTTCTTGTGGGGGGGGTTGCACCCCCACACCCCCCACTACTTATATATACCAATTCCGAGATCACACTACAATGAGGAAAGTGTAAATGTTTTCATCTTCACTGTACTGCGATCTCACTATTAACAGTTCGCTGAATGGTATTTTCGATGTAAATACCATTCGGTGAATTCACTTTTCGATTAGTCAACATAGACCCTGTTCACATTACTTCCTAGGGCTACTCCCAGGCTGAGTCTGTAAAAGGTCCATGGAGGTCAGTGCTCTACCCTAGAAAACAAATAAAATAAAATAAAATAAAATTATAAATAAATAAAATAAAGATACCCAGAAGCAATGGTATCACTTTGAGCAGATGAATATTTGGACAGTCCTGAAATATTGGCAACTCCAGGTTCCATTTCTTGCCAGGACCCACTATGGGCATAGTAGTTAGCTGATGGGCACAAGAAGATGAAAAATAAATAAATAAATAAATATATAAATAAAACACAGAACAGGTGCAGAAGAGGGTCTGTATTACGTTGTCAAAAAACCTATTCAGTGAATGCTTGTTTGCTGACAGCTTGCCACATTGAGGGCTGTGGGGGGGGGGGGGGTGAAGCCCCTCACTTTGAAGGGTTTGACATCTTGTCTGTTTTTTGGTTGGCCAAGTGATTTTTTTTCCCCCTAGGAAAAAATTTGCTGAAGTTGCCATTAAAAGTAGTGAGCTTTTGCTGTTTATTGGTCAACGAACAGGCGTTCACTGAAGAGGTTTTTCAACAGAGTAATATAGACCTGCAGAAGATACATACCTATTGTCCACCTGCATACCAGCTAGGTGTGCCTTTCTTCATAGAAAAGTAGTCCTGCAATCAAATGAAATGCTACAGTCACTCTTTACGTATGCAGATAACCTTCATCCTTATTTTCTATAAATCTCTTGCCGCTTCATAACCAGATCACTTATAGTGATTTGTGTGAGTGAACGCAAGCTAGGGGCAAGTGTGTGTGTGTGTTTATAGTGTATCATTCGTTAGTTATTTAACCAAACAGGAAGGAAAAATAAGTGGGATTTTGATGCTTTGCAAAGCAATGATTATTCCCAGTGCTATGGAGATTGGTTCTAAAATTGACAGGAGGAGTGCAACAAAAAACTTATACTCATAATAAATCATATATTATACCCACCAAAAGATAAAGGTAAAATAACTGGTGCAGATTTCATTTACCTAAAAAAGGCCTTTGACACTTTAAATCACTTATGTCTCAAACTTCCATTGTAATTATGTGGCATCTTCATGACAGCCTGTCACAATAAACAAATCATCTAAACAACAGAGCATTTACAGTCAAACTTCACAAGGGAACTCCTACAGAAGGACAATACCAGTGAGAGTTCCAGAAGATCAGGGCCTTTGGCTCTTACTGTTCACACAATGTATTAACCTCTTATCTCTAGTGGAAAACAACTTATTTATGTTCAGATAACCTGGCCTTTTTAGAGATGGTCCCTCACTCCCCATCATATATTTTCATGGTGAAGATATTTAATAAGACTTTACATTCATATTACTTAATCTTCCATCAGCTATTCCTACAAAATACATTAGAAAGGTCAGGGAATGTAAGAACAGAGGTGTTCTAGGATGATATAACTTTAGAAGGAGATATCAATGTGGTTGTTTATCTGGGTTCACATACCACAACTAAACTGTATACACAAATTCAATCTGCAGTGCATAAAGGGACTGGATTATCATTTCAAATATGAATACTGGGCTTTTATACCACCAGTAGGAAATGCATGCATTTAATTCTCAATGAGACTCTGTCCTTATATAGATTTATTTTATTTATTTACTTACTTAGAATTTGTTGTCTTAATAGGTAGAGTAGTCCAAACTGATCTTTTTTAAGTTATATATTGGACCTCTAGGCAAATGGTTAAGGCAATCAATATAGTATACACATAAAACAGTGTTAAACAAAGTACAGCTAATATACATACACAGCACATAATGAACACAACAGGAAATAAATTAGATAATGGGCTTTTTAATTAATGCACAGCAGTACAAAGAGAGCTCTGCTACATTTCTAATGTCAAAGGACCAAATGCAGAAAAGACCAAAGTCAGAAAGCCAAACAACAAAACCCTGGCAGCATATATGGCTGAAACATAAAGTACAGAATGTGTCGGAGTGGACAGATCTCTATTATAAATGTAGATATCAAAATATACACTTCACTATTAGCAAATAGACTGAAAATTATACTACTAAAAATGATCTCACCTAATCAATATCTTCACTCAAAATAGACAAACTTTTGACCATATGCTTACCATTGATAATTTGATTACACTCTTTAAACAGATTAACAACTCAGATTTTGTATTCGCTTTGGATGCTGCAAAAACCTTTGATCAGCTTAATCTACAGTTTCTCTTTTCTGTTATGCCAAAGTTTAATATACCACAATCCTTTATAAATTGAATCAAGATGCTTTATACTAATACATACACAAATTTCTGCATTAATAAAATCTCTTCTTCTCCAATATAGAATTATTAATGGAACAAAACAAGGATGCCTATTATCTCCATATTTATTTGACTTACACATAGAACCAAATTTTCTTTTAATAACACAAAAACTTTCACCATATTCCCAATTTTTACAATATACAGATACCATTAGTGACTTTTGCAGATGATTTACATTTTTATTTTTCTCTGCCATACAATGACTTACCAAAAATGTTGCAATCTGACACTTTTTTCAAATTTTCTAACTACAAACTAAACATGGATAAGTCTTCCATTTTTCTGCTGAATCAAAGTATAGACTGATTAATTATTTTCCTGATACACAAATTAAAATAAGTTATACTTTTAAATATTTGGGTATAATGTTTTGTCAAGACCCCACTCTATTTCATCAAGAAAATTTAATGAAACTATGCACTAATATAAAGCAAGACACTCTTACATGGAACAAACTTAACTTATCTCTTCTATCTAAAGTTGTCATAATCAAAATGAACATACTTCCCAGATTAGTATTTCAGTTTAATGCAATGAATGTTAAAATGCATAGCAAACCTTTTTTAAAGATATTAATATCACTCTATCAAAATGTCTTTGGTTTCCAAAATCTATTAGGATTAGCTTCCAGAAACTGATGCCTCCTAAAAAAGCTGGTAGCTTAGACCTCCCAGATAGTAAGACCTATTATGATATAATAAACACAATTTAATCAAAATCATAACAGGTGGAAGCACATTTGGGTTAAGATGTGGCATTGTTTCATATCTAACAATACCAGAGCCTTGGCTTTCTTAAATGAAGAAAATCATAGAACTTTTAAAATACACACATTTTTAAAACATACAATGAACATCTTTTAAAACTTGTTGAATATGCTTAATGTAAAAGAATCAGTTATGCTATTCCAACCAATTCATCTCAACACAGCTTAAAGCTCAATAAATTAATGATAAATATTTCTAATTTCCCCTTACTTAAAGATAAAACTATTTATGATTTCTTTAACTATAAATATCTTTCAACTGGAGATATAAGAGCTGCTTTTAAACTACCTAAAAATGACTTTATATTTCTGACACTAATAAAAGACCTAATTTCAAAGTTTTGAGACAGCCCAGAAATTAATGAACATAATATAAGTTTTTGTAAACTGCTATGGACTGTATTCACTTCTAGAAAGAAAATATATAGAGTATATAAATTAATTATATCTATTAAATATCAAAACCCAGCAGTTTATTCTAATTATTAGACCAACTTAAATCCCTCAATTACACATAATCAAAAAATAAAATTGATCCAGCCATGATTAAAATTTCTGCCTTTCAAAAAGCTTTTATATACTCAGTTAATGTTTACAAATAATGCTTATATGACTCCTGATAGACTGTCAATTCTTCCCTGCACTACCTTCTAACTACTCTGTATGTAACTATCAAAGAGCTGATATACTACATATTTTCTAGAGTTGCAAATGCTCTTGTAAGCTTTGGTGTTCCCTTAAAGTCAGGTTAGACAAAATGGGATACGAGAAATCTACCTTATCTTGGGAATTTGTACTACTGCATATATCCCCTTCTGGCTTACTATAACTTGACACACATATTAATTACTCTTTTCTCACTGATTACATTTTATATTACTAAAAACTGTCTTGACAGATCAAAAATGACATGGGATGGATTTAAGCAAACAGCAATAAACTATATATCAGGACATAAATTAATAATATCCAATCAAAATAAAATGGTTTACTGCAAACAATAGTGGGAAAACATTTATAATGTTATTAAATAATTAATTTCATATATTTCTATTTCTATTTACATGTTTAAAACTAGCTATGAGGGTTAATGTTATTAAATATCATAAGATTACCCTGTATCTTACTTGTTTTTAAAGCGGTTAACACCCCATTATGCACTTTGCTGACTTTAAAATATACACAAGCATTCAGAATTGTTTGTGTATAGTTAGTGTTATAGAAATATGTTTTCTGATTGTTGTATACTTAATTGATATTTTAACAAGTTTGTTTTTGAAAAAAGAAGTTAAAGATGTTGGGGAAAAAAGAATGCGTCAGAGCGAAAAACATATTAAAACACTAGATGGCAGTAACACTAGTCTGTTAGCAGCAGTATAAAACTTGACAACATGAGGATGTAATCTCCACCATCTTCCATCCATTTGGGAAGGTGTTTGCTGGGCAAGGTTTAGGCTTGTCAAGTTTACTTACTAGAGCTGGAACTCATCATCATCTGTTTGCACTGGTACACCAGTAGTGATTCAAATTTTTTTATGCTTTTTAATAATTTCTGCAATTGCATGATCTTTGAGTTAGTATAGAAAAATGAGAAAGTTGTGGCAGGCCATTACCACAGAAAGGATTCAAGAGCTCTTGCCCCATGCAAAAATATATATATTTTTTGTGTGGTATAAGCTTGTTCAAATAGTTTTTGTCCAGCTGAAGCTCCAGCTAATGTGCTCATGCTGTTGTAACAGGGAACCATCTCCACCAATTCAGAGGACTGCAATGATGTCAAAACCGAACTTGACAACAGCATTGACCTATACACCCAGAAAAATGCACCATCTTTACAAAGTAGTCTCACTAAACAAAGACAATCAGAAAGTTAATGCAGACTGCATATGCCATTGGGAAATGTCTCAAATGCAAAGTACTGTGGGGAAGCGATGCAAAGAAACAGCATTCACCATAAAACTAGAAGAAATTAAGCTAATGCACAGACATTGCACAGTGGCAAAAAAAAAGAAGCTGATAGATATCGTACTTGTATATTACATGAAAAAAATGCAGGACTATAACTCAGTCCTCAGACAAGTTAACAGAAAATACATTGAATGTAACTGCTGAACTTGCTCAAGTGCATCCAAATAAGCAGTAAAGCACAAAACACAGAAAAGAAAACCTTTCTTTTCAAAAATTGAAGTATTTCCTTAATATCAGTACAAATCTAGTTGACTCACAGAAAACCCAAGACTGAAAATGTGTATAAAGATGCCATGATAGGGTCAGATGCAACAACAATGGCCCACTTAACCCAAAGACATGTTAAAGACATGTGTCTGGAGTGTTTTTCCCTGGGCCTCTGCTGAAAATTGGCTTTGTTCCAAGTCAGACTTTCCTGGTTAACAAATGTTAAATAAATAAATAAACTCTGTTGATAATTTTCAGAAGGCCCACCCTCAGAATAATGGCTTCCTTTGGCTACTTTTTATTTTTGTATTTAAAAAGCTATGCCAACAAAATGGTTCATCACTTATTCATAAAACTTTCAGGAAATATTGCTGACATAATTATTTATAAAAGATCATTGGACCGAGCTCCTACCATCAAAGAAGAAAAAGAGCAATTGTGTGTTGAATTTTAATAAAAACATGACATTGTAAATGTCTTTTTTATGTAACAGTGTATAAAATGAATGAAAAGATCACATTTATACAGTAACATCACTATCTGCATTACATATTTATGTTTTTGATAGTTTTGGGTTATTTTACGCTGAAGAGAAATGAAAGCTACAAATTAGTTTTCAGCTAACTGCTTTGTAAAAAAAGCTTCACACTGCTGATTTTCAAAGGTTATTCTGTCCAGAATTTCTCCCTGCCTTTAAATGTCAATAACTCTCTAATACTTCAAACTATTCTTATGAAATTTCGCAGAGAAGGCACCTTAATAATTCCACTTTCGTTTTGCTTTGCACAGCCGACTAGTGCTCATATAAAGTAGATAACAGGATCTCAGACATGTGCATACCTCTCATAGTATGTAAAATATGTGCATTTTGCCATAACAAATAAAATTGCATATGTTTTCCATGCTACAACATGGGCAGCTCACCACTGGTTAGACTGCTAAGATGTTTTATGTTGTATGACACCTGCTGAAAAGCACAACAGGCATGACTGTAAGTGGCCATTCATAATTCTCTGGAATGGATTCTGATGGCACAGTGTGTAGCATGGTAGCCCAATTGTGCAGAAAGGAGTCCAAAGTCTTCTTACATTTGCTGCACAGTGGCTATTGGGTGTGCTTTCTTGAGGACTATGAGGGTCCCTGGTATGAGGTGGTTTCTGGCACTGACTTGCCAGAGTGCATGCTAATATAACTGGCATAGCCTGCTGTAGTGAGTAGTGCAAACAACACTAAAGTTACCTGTGCGTACAGTATCCTGACCCTTTCATAATATGGGAAGAAGTCAGGTTAAGGACACCTAAGATATATTGCAAGTATCTGTCCAGTCTAAACAGATACATCAGTTTCTTGCTTAATACAAAGTGTGCTGCAGGCATGCTACTGGCTGTTATTGTTTTATTCTATAGTGCCAGATGTCATACAGGAGATTCTTATTCAATACTGGAGGAAGATGGAAAGGCTTCCAAAGATCATGGGTGCATAGTACTTACTTTCTTTTGTTAAGTATAATTTTGTTTTGGAAAAAGATAATATTATATTAGTTATCAGGCAGCAGCATATCAGTCACTCTGAAGTCAAAAGTGTGAGCATGTTTATAGGTTTATAATTGTATACTAAGCTAACAACAACTAGGGCCCTTATAAGCCTAGCCATGCAACCAAAATATGACCCACAAGTTTGATATATATATATATATATATATATATATATATATATATATATATATATATATATATATATATATATGTATAGGGTGATTTACTAACTACCTCTGTCCATTGGAGACATAGGCACCAGATCAGAGGTGAATTTCCAATTACAGAAATAAAGTCCTCGACTCTGGATGAAGTAACCAGCGATAATAAAGAAGAAGCAATAAGTAAAATAAAACTCGCTGGTTACACACGGCATGTAACTCTTTATTTAGAAAAAAATGTGAGTGCTTTCGCAGAGTCCTCTCTATATATATGTTTGCTGTGGCATGATGATGAGTTTCATCTTAAACAATTCTTGGAGTATATTAACACTATTACTCCATTCTTAAAATTTACTTTTAAGTATTCTGACAAAGAGATTGACTTCTTAGATGTGAAAGTTAAAAGAGACACCCCTGAACTAATTTCTACTTCATTGTATAGGAAGCTTATCAGGAAAAATAATGTATTACATAACAGTAATATGCATCCTGGTTTTAAAAAAGCAAATGTTTTGAAAGGACAGATAGTTTGTTGTATGCGGCTACACAATGATGATGCAACTTTATGTGAAGCACTGACTCTTCTTAAGCATGAATTTAGTGAAAGGGGATACAAAATGAAAGATATTGAGAGGTAGATTGATTTAGTATGGAAAGAAAGGGAAGGAAAATGCCAACCTTATTATAATGCTAGAAGAAAACATGCAAATGTTTTACCCATGGAAAATGTGAATACTATAATAACTTCAGGCACAGCAAGAAATGTAGAGAATAATATGCTGTGAGTACCACTGACTTTTGCGAGTAACATTAATATAGTTTGTGACATAGTCATAAACAACTGGGATATCCTATTGAGTGTGAAAGAACTCGCTGGAATAATAGGAGAAACACCATCCTTCTCCTTTAAAAATAATAAGTCCCTTAAAAGACAATTATGCTACAAAAAATAGATGAGCCAAAGTATGTAAAGTCTGATAGGATGGGCGCCTTTGCCTGCAGGAGATGCACAGCATGCCCATTCATTTTTGGTGGGGGGCAGTATAAACACCCTATCAGAGGTTTCTCCATTGATACACAGATCTATGTTGACTGTCACACTGCAAATATAGTATACTTTAGTTTCTGCACAAAGTGTCCTGCCTATTATATAGGTAAAATTAATTGATTATTAAAGGACAGAATTTTAGAACATATGAGAGATATTAGAAACCGAAAAAAAAGCAATGCATTAGCAATGCATGTGATGCAAGAAGGGAACACACACACTTTTAAGTTCCTGGTTCTCCATATTGTCCATAGAAATAAAAGAGGTGGAAATATTACTAACAATACTGAAGCTTTGGAACAAGAATGGATTATTAAGTTCCAAGCAGACAGACCACCTGGCCTAAACTCCAAGGTTTCTTTAAAACCATTTCTTAGAAACAGAGCCTTGAAGCACTGATGCTCTAGTTATTTAGTATTTTTTATGCTTTTTTATATAGCTTTTAATATTGTAACTCTAACATTTTAGAAATGTACCCCACATTCTATACAGCCTCTATGTATGTGTTGTGTTTTTATATATATATATATATATATATATATATATATATATATATATATATATTTTTTTTTATACCTTAAGTATTATTTGGTGTATTGATTTTAACATGGAATTGATTGGTTAACACCATGGTGCATCACTATTTAAATAAAGTTTTAACTGCTATAATTTGTCTGATGAAGCAGAGAGGACTCTGCGAAAGCACTCACATTTTTTTCTAAATAAAAAGTTACGTGCCGTGTGTATCCAGCGAGTTTTATTTTACGTATTGAATTTCCAATTACCCATCAATTCGTCCAAGTTGCACTTGAATAAGGATAGGGAGGAATTCTGCTTCACAAGGGTGAGGAGCCTGTTCCAGAGACTGGGAATTCCCTGAGAAACATATCTGCTTCTCCAACATGTCCTATTTAAGTTGCAAGCAAAATTTAGGTCTATTAAATTAGTACTTCTGATGCTGTTTGTTCTGTGGATGTGCAAAAAGTTCATCAAAACAGGGTCCAGGGATACCTTATATGCCAGGCAAGGATCACTTCTTAGTCTGTATGATATTGAGTAAAGAGACAAGGCTTTGATGTGATCAGTGTAGGACATTGTGTTTACTCCCTGTATTCTTTTTGTAATGAACTTTTGTAGAAATTTCATTTGCTGCATGTGCCTGTTCAGGTGCATACCAGAGGGGGCATTATACTCTATAATGGATCTGATGAGGGACAAGTGCAGTTGTACGATACCCTCTCGGGACCTAGATGCCATACTCTTGCTTATAAGTTGGGCAACATAGAGGAAGTTTCTTACTACCATACACACATGTTGGTTGAAGGCTAGGTTGCTATCTACATGAGTTCCCATTTACCTGACTAATGAATAAACTTTTAATGATGTTTTATTGATGACATAGTTATCTGGGGTGGCCAACTTCCCAAAAGGTGCTATAATGCATTTCTTTGTGTTTAGTTTTAAGCTATGGCTTTGACATGAAGTTTTTGTCTGTGTTAGACCCCCATCAAAGGGTATTCTCATATTGTGGGCGGGGTGCAATGACTTTTTCCAGTTTGTAATCATCTATGAACTTGGTCAAAACAGAGGCCTTTGACATTGGCTTTGACATCCAAGAAATAGATTCCAAAGTGGAGTGGACCTAGCACAGAGGCCTGGGAGACTCCACTGGTAATTGGCCTCTTTGAGGAGGTGGCCTCACCAGCTCTAACTTTCAGGGTTCTATTAGTGAGCCAGCTAGGTATCCAGCATCTTATAACAGGGTTTATACCTTGTTCTGTAATTTTGTTGAAAATGCCTGAGTGGGGTATAGATATGCAGTATGTACAGCTTTCACCTCATCTATTGCCTTAGTGATCTTTTGAAAGAAGTTAACTAGATTCAGTAAGTGTAACCTTCCATTGACAAAGCCAAACTGGGATGAATCAAATTTCTGGAAGTCTCCTATATCCTTATTGATAATTTCCATGATAATTCTTTCCATGGCTTTGCCAATAAGTCTAGTCAGACTAATGGGCCTGCATTTTCCAGGATTTGTTGAAGGTCCTCCCTTATGAAGAGGGATGACCACTGCAGTCTTCCATTCACATGGCACAAAGCCTGTTTTAGGACTATAGTTAAATAATGGCTCCATGGGTCTTGATAAGTCATATTTTAGACTATTCTGGAAGCATCCTGGCATGTTATCAGGGCCCATTGAGGCCATGTTTTTGGCTTTAGCGAGCACAGCCAGTATATGCCGTAGTTATAGTTGGAAGGGTTATGTTTGAGGGTATTGTTTTGAGTATGGTTGAGGTGAGGGGGGTATAAAGTTGGAAAAGAATTTGCCCTCTAACAGGTTTCCTATATCGCCAGGTTCTGTGAATGTAGCACTATTAACTACCAGTTCAGCACATTGTTGTGTGCTGCTCTTGAGATTTCTGACAAAGCAAAAGATGACCTTGTGGTTATCTTTCACCTGGGATGCTACATTAACCTCAAAGTTGGCTTTGCTTCACCCAATTAACCCTCTTAGTTGACTATTTAGTTTGGTTTGAGAGAGTGACCTATAACTGGCTAGGATATGGTACAGGATTATGATGATCTGCATATGGAGGAACTCCAGCATGTCATTGTGTTTGACCACCCTAGAGGTATGCTTATTCTTGATGTATACTGAGACACCATTAGCCCTTGTCTATTCAGTTACTGGCCTAAAAGTGTGGAAGGCACTGAAACCTTGCACTGTTGGGGTACTATCTGTCGCTTTAAGCCATGCCTCAGTAACTGCACAAATGTCTGTATTCTTGAGTGTGAGGAGGGCTTGGAGGAAATTTAGATAATATACAGGAATTTCTAGTAAACTTTGGATGCTATTCAGAGCATGAAGAAATAGTTACTCAGGCAGTGTGTGTGAGCTTTGCTGTTGAAAGTGTTAGACTACAGGATAGGTACTGAATGACAAGTGGTGTCTGATTCTTAGAGATGTTCCCGCACTTTCTAGGCAGAGTAGCACTCCTACATGACTATTATAGGTACAATTTTTACACAATCAGAATGACTATCTGTGACCACCTTGTTAAAATAGCACATCACAACATAGCAGCCTTTACATATCATACACCCATGCAGTTAGCCAGATTTTTAGGTTTAGGCAGTATTCATAATTTATATGATGTTATTAGTCATATATTTCATAGAGTTAGTATGTTAATAGCATATCAAGTTTTGCCTCTTTTTCTCTCTGTCTCCCCTCCCCTTACTTTCTTTTAAACTTATTTTGTTACGTTTGTTATATTATTTTTCTGTGTTTATTTTGCCATTATGTTCACCATCTGCTATGGCAGTTCCATGGCTAAGCATAGGTCCACAGTCCCCAGCAGGCTCAGGCTTCCTTTGCATCTCCCCAACTAACATCCTGGGATTCTCCTTTGATCCTTTAATGGCTGAAGAAGGGGGTCCCTAAGACCATCACTCTTGCCCCTGGTGGTACTTCACCAGCTAGGAATGCCATCATTGTCTCTGGTAACACTGCCTGTGTAGTGAGTTTGTTACCTACAAGGAGATGGTAGAGGTGATAGGGTAGATGTGGAACTGTTTGCTTAAAGCCCACATTGGCCACCTGGAAAGGCTACTCTTATGACTGGTAGAGTCACATCACTCCTGCCTCTCACATAAACAGCTCAGGAAAGACCCAGTGGAAAGGGTGGTAGGTGTGCTGTCTGATCTTACCATGGGTATCATAAAGGTACTGTGATATAGAAGACTATTCCTACCCTGTTCCCCAATACTGATGTTTTCCTCCTTCATATGTCAAGGCCCACCCTTGTTTGTTGTCCAGTCCCTCATCGTGATTGTTCTCCCTTTAATTGTATGTCTCTGAATCCACAGTCCTGCCTTTCCCTTAGTGTGTCAGTGTCTCTCGTTCAGTCTTTGTCTATGTTACGTGTTTGTGTGTTTGCCCCTGCACCTGACTGACCCTCACCTTCTTACCATACCTTCACCTTTATTTGTTTATTATTAGTTCACTGGGAAGGGGACTGATCTATTGACCATTTTCAGCCATGATCCAAGCTCAAAGAGTCCTTCTAATCAAAAACATTACATACAGAATGAGTACATAGGAAAATTCAGAACATAATAGTAAGATTCAGTGTAAATATGGTAAGCTTAAAAGTTTACATCCTTACTCAACTTATTTTTTTGAACAAAAAAAAAGGACATGCACCTGTCTCATAAAAAGTTGCAACCTACCTCTCTCCCAGAAGTGTAGCTGGTTCAACTGGCAACCTAGGCTAGTACTATGAACCAACACCCCACTCATGCAGTTCTTCAAGTGAACAGCATAAGTTGATCATAAGCAATAAGCTTACTACTATTAAATCTACAATTCCCCAGCTCTTTCAAGAGCAAAAAAAATGGATATTCCTTCTACAGTCAGGTAACCAGATGCACGACATGCCCCCCCTTCCTTTTGCTCCTGCCATTCGGGTCCAATTTTTGTGTCCCTGCCCCCAGTACTCTTTCAACATACCCAGCATGCATGGAGTGCTACAGCACTCATGCTTTAGTTTTAAAAAACTTGTTCACCCTTTTAAACTGTAGCAAATTGCCTCCTAGCTTCCTATAAATGTAGCAAGCAGTTGCTACAGTTTATACCCTGCCTGCACAGAATGCAGCAATAATCACTTTAAAATGATCTGAACTGGCCTGCCATTTTTTCCCACTGACTGCTTCCCATAGCTCTCAGACTGCCATCTCCAAAGTGTGAAACACTGCCTCTAACACCATGGAATAAATGGGCAAAATGTACAACACTTACTAAGAACTTTAACTAGGAAGTTAACAGCATGTTTAATAATGGTTTCTTCACACTTATTACAAAGTTCTTTTGATGAACTAATATGATTCAGTATTATTTTCTACAGCAGTTTTGTTAAAAAAATCATAACAGTGAATGTGCTATAGAGCCTTTCAACATAGAACTCATGCAACATTGAAGTTTTAACACTAAACAGGAGGACAGATTTTCATAATGAAGTATATTTGCGAAACATGATTCTGCCCAGACAGATTGCAACTTTGGGCAATCGCTTCACTCACACAAGCAAATAGCAGCCCTCTTAAACAAGCATTTTGTTCCCCTATCCACTTGACTATCTCAGAGGCTCATCAACTTTCATGCAGTTGACCAATTTGTTACTTTTCCAGGAGGACAGGATCTGCACTTTTTTGATATCTTACCAGTTTCCACTTCAGGGCTCACTGGGTCCATCCCATGTAGGGTGAGAACTGACCAATCAACGGATCTCACCAGCTTCCCCCAATTCTGGCATAGCGTGTGCCTATCCCCTCCTCAGGGCAGGAAGCCTTCAGTCCATTAGCTCCCTTTTTCTAGACTTACCCACTTTCTGCTTCAATTAGGGGTAAGAATTTGGCATCAGGGAATGAGCTTAACAGTGGACCAACCAAAACGTATCTCCTGTGGTGATATTGTGAGCTTTGTAATACCCATCATTAAATGCACATGCATGGTTTTGTTTTGGCATCTCTAGATTTTGGCAGTTGTGTGCAACACTATGGTCAGTGTTGACAGAGATATAGCTAGTGTATAATAGATGTAACAAAGGCAGTGGGCTGATGTTGCGTCCCTCCAGGAGATGGCCACTCACTCCCATCCTCCCTGCCTGGTCCCTTGAGCACCCATTCCACTAATTGAACATAAGACATCTGTGCCATTTT